>NW_026529173.1:0-3578 GCF_026262505.1 Trichomonas vaginalis G3 | reverse complement strand
TGTTGTACCTTCTTCGTTCGTCATGAGTGCGTCAATGTTCTCATAGTAAACCTTCACTTTGGATTTGACTTCGGAGAAGAATTTGTTGTAGTTGTCAAGGACTGCCTTTGCGAACTGAGGGTAAGACCAATGTTCGACAATAGGTTTTACTGTGGTTACTAAGCCACTTTGACCTTGAGTAATTCGTACTTCAAAACAAAAGGGAAAACCTTTCAACAAAGTTGTCGACCTTCTCATAGTGTTTACTCTTCATCTTTGAGGTTTCTTAATGGAATATCCCCATGTCGAATTCATAAGCAATTTGAGTGTCATTGCAAGTTTGGGGTTTGAAGCTTTCCTAATATCATACAGTTGTTGTATGACTTTTCCAACTGTATAGTTCCTTCCTGGGAACTCACCATCTTCGTTTGGAATTCCAGTCGGGATATATTGGACGAACCTCATGTACGCAGCGTTAAGGTCGACATAGTATATCTTTTCATCTGAGTCGAACTTGTCGCAACCAATGGGTCCAGTTCGTGGAAATTCAAGTGAGTCTCTTATCTTCTGAGAAACTTCCTGTATCTCATAAACATCGTCGAAGCAACCTGTTTCATATAAAACCTTCTGACCTAACTCAGATGCTCTCCAATACAATTTGACGTCAATTGGATGTCTCAATGGAAGTTTGTTTATAGCATCTTGAAGTTCTTGCAACCTCATTGGAAGTTCTTCTGGTTCAGGTTGGTATCCGAACAATCCAACTCCTTTTGGAACTGTGTACTTCTTTTGTGCTAGAACTTTGTCTGGAACAACTTTTGGTCTTGCTAACAATGAAAAGTTTGTTTCGTCTTTTGGTACAAAAGTTTCTGTCAGCTTGTCATCTGGAATTGGTTCCAACAAACCTTTCTCGAAAAGAATGTTTACAGCTCTGACAATGTTGCACTTGCCTTTTCCGAACAATGGGTTTGTAAGACTTTCGTTCAACATGAAGTGGTTGTGGACAATTACAATCTTCAACCATGGTAAGTCTTTGTCAACAACATAGTCGTCATGTGAAGAACCTTTAGCTGTAGGTATGTTGACTCGGATATTGACATTTGCCAACGGTGCAATTTTTGCCAATTGACCTCTGAGAATGTACCTTGTCTTCACACATGACTCAAGATACTTCATCTTCTCATCTGTAACAAGACCAGAGTTCCTGAGACATGTAAGAATACAAGGTTCATTGACAATTGTTTCAATTGAATTGTAAATTCCATACCTTGTCAAGTCAATGTCAGACTTATTTATGAACGGGAAGTATCCAGCATGTTGTCTGACTGCTTGAGGGTTAGGTTGGTACCATTCGAACTTCACTTGCAATTCCTTCAATTGCATTCAAAATGTCTGAGTCGGAGTCAACCATTTGTTCTCTCTTTGTAGTCTTGAAAGCGTCAAGAAGCATTGCAGCTGTTGTGACATTGCCATGTGCATAGTAAATGTGACCATCCAAATCTGTTACGGTTAGTCTGAGATTGTATCCTTTCTTATTTCCGTCTTGAATTGCAGCAAGTACTCCCATGAAGCCTTCTTTGTTCTTTCCTTCGTCAAAGTTTACTGTAAAGGTTCGACCAGATGTAATTTGACTTCTAACTTCACGATACTTTCATATGCATATCTTGTTCTTTCCATGGGAGCATGTGCGTCTTCACCTTTTCCTTTTTTCCTTCTCAAAGGATGCAATTGTTCGTCATGTTTCCAGTAGAATCTGGCAAAGCCGTCGTGTCCTTCAACTTGAGGTTCACTAACATCGAAAGGCATGTCCATAAGACGTTCTTCTTCTAACCTCTCTAGTCTGTTTGGATAATTTGCGCGTGCTGTTTCCAAGTCCATTTCATAGCGAAGACCAGACAATTTGTCATAGACTTTTATGGGTCTTCCCTTCCTATATTTAAACTTCTTTGAAACTTTCCAACCATATCTTTCTAACTCTGCTTTTATTCTAGCAGATTTTCTATCCATTCTATATGGGGGCATTTTTATAAAAATAAAAAAATATTTTTTTCTTTACTTTACATAACCGCCTGCTGCCATAAGTCTTTGACGCCAACCCATACCAGCTAATGAAGGTTGACTTGGTTTAGTTTGGAAACTAACTTTGGTTTTGGTTTATCTTCAGTTTTTGGCTCCCTTCTTCTATCGGTTTTTCGTCACTTTTCGGTTCCTCTGACTTTACTCACTTGCAGGTATGGTTGTGTCGTCAACATCTTCATAAATATCATATGCCATTTGTTTTTGTTTTCCTTTCAACTTTTTGTGTTTGTTGTAAAGTTTAGAATATTTCGACTCTAAGTCAATGAGATGTTCTATAATGAACTGTTGGTCAGTGAAGTAAACTTTTCCATCTGTTGTCTCGAAAGCTCCTTCAGACTTCAATATTTTATTTGTGAGAGTCTGTTTCTTTTTTGAGATACTAGCCGTTCCATTTCTATGAAAAGTGACTTTGTAGTTAGGGTTTGTATTTCCAGACCTGGCACTTTCTATTATTGAATTTTTCTCTTCATCTGTAAGTTCTTTGACAGGTTTTGACAATGGTTCTGAACTTTTTGTTTGTGGTGTCAAATCTACCGTTTCAACTTCTTCGGTCATTTCATCTCAGTAAAAAATTTTAGTTTGGTTTGTTTTCAACTGGTTGTTTAGGTTTTTTAAGTCGGTCTAAAACTTCCTGAGGTATAGGAAGAACTTGACAAACACGTGGTTGTGTAACTGCTGGAAGTCGACAAATCCATCTTGAACCCATTTGTCTCAATGCTGTATTGTTCATTTCATCTCAGTAAAAAATTTACATTCCCCACGTTTGAGGCGGTTGCGGTTGGTTGTTGTTTACCCATGTTGTGCATGGTTATATCCTCTGTTAAAGAATCTTTCACCTTGGTCCATATAGTGCCCTGCTTGGTTATAGTAGTCATTTGCTTTGTTATAGTAGTTTCCTGCTTGTCTTCCTACATTGTCCATCCATCCTTGAACTTTTCCTCTTGTTTCAGGATTTGGAATAAGATTTGCTGCATCTCGTGCTACCTCCCAACCTTTCTGTACAGTTTGTATAATAGGTTGTGCTTTCTCTTTAAGTATACCTAATGTACTCAAAATCTTCCTTCCAATTCCAAATGCACCTCTGGCTATTGTTCCCACTGCGGGCAAAAATCTGGATGCAACTCCTGCTAATGCGCCAAATAAACCCATTTCTTATAGGGTAAAAAATGACGAATCCAAACAAGGACCCCTATGTTTCTAAAGCAACAAAGAAAGCACTCATGATAAAAATCTTTAGTTCAACACCAAATGCTTGGTTTATGGATATCTTGGAAAACATTCCGAGGTATAGAGAAGATGGACCACATACTGGCTAATATTTGTCGGTCAAAACACAAGATACTGTGAAGCCATACCATTACAGTCCAAAAATATTTTAGATGTGAAAACTGCTTTGACAATATTCGTTGACAAATACCATCCAACAAAACTGACATCTGACTGTGAAAGTTCTTTCAAATCAGACGATATTAAAAACTATCTGCGTTCAAAAAATGTAAACCAATATTTCATTGTCGACC
>NW_026529172.1:0-11708 GCF_026262505.1 Trichomonas vaginalis G3 | reverse complement strand
TGCCAGTGATTTTACAATCAGGAACGCATAAGGACTGTCTCTACATTGAGCACAAGCTCTTAAACTCTACCAGTCGCAGTATTTTTTCACTGGGCAGTTATGGTCATGAGTGGAGAACATGTCTATCCAAAACTCACGATTGAAGCCAGTTAATTTATAGTATTTAGGGTTAGGAAGTGGTGAAGTTCTTGTATGACCAATGAACTCATTTTCAACTCCCTTACTTAAGTTTGAATATAATATAGCTTGCTTTCTATCCCAAATGCCAGGTGTTACAATCTTTGAAAATTCATTTTTCCTCGGAAGCATTGCATCATAATTGAAAACATTCTTGAAGTCTTCATTGGGTTCAGAGATTTGAAATCTTATACGTAATGGATTTTCTTTCTCTTTAGCTACTTCATTGAATGGTGAGAATACAAAATGACAGTCATGAGTTCCATCTTCATTTTCATTAAATTCATAATGAAAGTCTATAAGTTGTGGCTGACTACCTTCTTCTTTCAGTTGTGCAAGAAACTCACGTAAAGGCTGTAAAGTTTGTACTTCAATGTTGAACTTTTTCTCGAACATCTCATTAAATGAAATCATACATTGCAACAATGTTGTATCGTCTTTAAAGTATTTGTATATGTGAATGTTTTGGGCGCTTAAAGACTGTTCGTCATTTTCTATCTCGACTTGAAGTATAAAGTCAACTTTCTGAAAGCACGTGTTATATACATAGATGTTATGCCAATGTACTTCTCTTCATTTATGTTCACAATCCAGTCTGTTGGAAACTTAAACGTTACTCTGTTCCCCTTTATTTTGACGTCAGGGTTTTCACTACTGAACGCAACAGATAAAGGTATTTGTCTATACATTTAATTCGATAAAAATAAACCATTTACTCTTTCTTCACTTCAGCTTCTTTAGCTTTTGCTTCAGCTTCTTCTCTAGCTTTCTTCGCCAGAGCAAACGTGGGTTCTTTTGTTCTCAGCAGCTAATGCAGCAAGTTGTTTTTCACTAAGTTTCTCTTTGGTCTCTCTGGCTTTTGTTCTTGTTTTTGTTCCTTCAGTTCGGATAAAATTTGCTCACGAATTTCTTTCTTCAATGCTTCAACATCTATGACCCCTTGGGTCTTGTCCGTAGGGCTTGTCTGAGTCATTTGACTGCAGATAAAAAACAAAATTAAAACTTTAACCGATGTAAAATGAGCTTGTCAAAATCAGAGCGAGAGTCTATTATATTAAATGACGCAAGAGGAATACAACATCCTTTCTATTACGTAAGTCAGAGTAAAGATGGTAAAATATACGTAAGAAAAAGAAAGGTTCCATTAGCGAATGCAGAGAGCGACAACATTAAGGTGTCTGGCAAGGGTGAAGTCCACGAAGTAATAAAACCTTCTATTCAAACTGAAAAGTCAATAGAACAGAAGAAAAGAAGCCAGATGTTCTTTCAATAACGAACCAAGAGCTTATTGCAAAGTTCGTGAATTTCATTGAAAAACAAACCGAGTCAAAGAACCCTGACCCACCAGTGAAAGAAGTTGAGACAAAAGAGAATGTACAGTTCATTGAAAATGTCAAGAAACAACTTCCACCACGAATGCCAAGAAGAAGAGTGAGAATAATGAAGTAAATAGATATTTTTATCCGAAGTAAAACATGCAGAACGAACAGTTAAACGAATTTACTCCAGCAGAGCATATTCATCAGATTCGCTCATATTTCGATATCATAGACAATGCAGTTCAAATTGGTGACACTAATAGAAAATATTCTGACGCAAAGATTCCATCACAACCTGGAACTGCTAAAGATAACACATGGGTAACATTCAATCTCTCACCTCCTGGTGAAAATATGTTGGACCTTTACAATACATTCATTACGTATAAAATGGAAGGTCAATTTATTGTAGATAAAGAAATTGGTTCAGGTTCCAATAAAACAAACCCACCAGGATTTTGGATTGGTTTCGATGACGCTTTCTATGCAGTTGCTGGATATCAAATCCTTGCAAATGGTCGTATCGTATATTCTCAAGACAACGCAAGAGAAGAAGCATATATAACTTCAAACTCACAAACTACCGAACAAATAAAGAAAGTAGATGTTTTCTCAAAGACTCGACATGAAGATGTATGGAGTCATTCGGGAACATGCAGAACAGGACAAATTGTTAGTGGCCAATTACAGCAGGAAAATCATTTGATTTTAAGCTTCGTTTAAGAATTCCTGTTAGAAAGTTTTTACCATTAGAAGCTATAAGATTTATTCCTGCATTTGCTGGTAAACATTCAGCTTAAAGTAAAGTTCAGTAGCGACGCATTACAATGCACATCTATATCTGTAAATGATATCATTGCTTTCAATCCAACTCTTAAAGTTGCATTTGCTTCAGATTCAAATCCACCGACAAATAAATTTGTTCCATGGAATGAACCATTCACTATGATAACGAAGGCAGTAGAAGCTAGTGGAACAGTTACTATTACAACTGTAACCCAGCAACTATTTCGAACAAAGATGGATTTTAATGAATGTTTCATTCATCCAAAGTCATTCTCTTTAGACCCTAACATTTATACAGAACTTGTAGAACATTATACAAACGAGGCTTTATGTTTTCCTGTTAAAGTTATGGATTGGATTCCTATGGACGGTTCATTCTCAAAGATACAGATAGTTCAAGTGCAACATTTACAGCAGCTTATACGCCTATTAATGTTAAAAGTATTTGGGCACTATTTAGAAAGAAAGACAACTATTATGTTAATTTTGAGAACCCTAAGTTTAATATCTTCAGCTTTCCATGGGAGCTTATGGAAATATGCCTGCAGAACCTGAAAAATCATATGGACCTGTATTTTATGAAATGGTTGCGAACGCTGCAATACAAACAATGATATGATAGGATTTAATGAAGATGTTATGAGGTCATTGGTGGATGATGGTAGTGTGGAACATAAATGGGATAGCTATGACAACACACATTTCTTATGTGGTTTTCCAACTGAAGTGGACTTTTGCTTCCAGCAAGGTCAAACATCTACTGCTCCAATAACATACAAATTGTCTGTTAAAGGACCTATTGAACTAGCAACTGAAAACGTACCAAAGCCACTTATTGGATTTATGAGGGATTGTTGCTTTGCCATTCAGGTGCGTGCTAATGGAATCCCATAATAAGATTAGATGACTATAACTTAGCTACGGACGACAGTGAGGAATAAAGGATGAACGTTTATTTTTAAAGCTTATAAATGAGTTCTTCATCAAGCTCTCGTGAACCTTCACCATCTATGAAACAAACTTTACCAAACGATTATGGAGCACCTATTGAATATTTCTTACGAGCTGCACAATGGCAAAGAGCAGTCTCACCAAGGTTAGGTGTTCCACCAGCTCCTGTCAAAAATAGCATTTGGTCAAGTCCTTATATAAAATATGGTCTCCCACTAGGTTTGCTAGTTACAGCAGGAGCAGTAATGATGTTGAAAAGAAATAAAGCAAATGTTGTAAATAATACTGAAGTAGCTGAAGTTAAACAAACTCCAACACCTTCGCCAAAACCAACGCCTTCACAAGCAAAACCTTAGTTAGTATACATAAGTCGTGTACTGTGGCACTGCGTTCCTCCGTACGCATTACTTGTGAATTTGACACTTTACAAAACCGGTAACGTATATTTTACAACACAAACACAAACACCAACTTAACCTTAAATATTTATAAAGCCGCCAACCACTTCACCTCACTACTGTAAAAAATAAACGTTCTCACTTACAAAAGTATTGCAACTCTTCCCATTGCTGTGCTTCACACAATAGTTCATATTCTTCAGTATCGCTGCTGTCGCTCCAATCGTCAGAGTCAAAGTCACTGTCAAAATAAATGTTAGTAAGTTTTGACAAAGCTAATGAAACACGCTTACCGTTTGTATCATATGCTTGTATAAACTTTCCATTCTTCATTCCTTCATAAACGCTCAAACTAACTTTACCCTTTCTCCCTCGTATCTGATAGAATGTATTTTCACGAGGAACGAAGAACAAATTCTTGAACTCATGACCGTTGTAGTTTGTTATCTCAATAGTTTTCGTCATTTATATAAAAATAAAATAAAAAATAAACTTAAAAATTAATGATATCACCACCCTCACACGTATGAAAACATAGCACAAAAATAAATTTAGGTGAAGTGGTGAGATCTCACCTCTTTTTTCACCTGTTTTTTCACCCTGTTGAATTCATTGCTTTATAACTCTCTGTCGTCTGCTTTCTCCAACTCTTCTAACTTCTTCTTAAGTTCAGCAATGTTGTCCTCATGAAGTTTAATCTTTCTCAAAATTCCTTCTTTATCTAATGGTTGCTTTATCTTTCTAAACTGAACTCTACCATCCTTCATAGTATGAATGTAAAAACCTTCTGGAATAATTCCTGATTTAATGTATTCTACCAAAAACTTTTGTTTCATTGCTTCAGTGACTTTAGTCGTCATTTCAATCAAATAAAAATTTTAATATTAAATAAAAATAACGTTATTTTTTCAGTAAGGAAACGCAGGAGTTTTACGATTTATTTGTGGTGTAGGTTCTGGTTTAAATGTTGGAGTCGGTTTTGGAGTTGACTTTTGAACAGGAGTTTGTAATTCCATAGGTTCAGGAGTCATTGAAGGTGTTGTTTGTGAAGGCGTTGGTTTTGGCGATGGTGTCGGAGTTTGTTTAACTTCAGCTACTTCAGTATTATTTACAACATTTGCTTTATTTCTTTTCAACATCATTACTGCTCCTGCTGTAGCTAGCAAACCTAGTGGGAGACCATATTTATATAAGGACTTGACCAAATGCTATTTTTGACAGGAGCTGGTGGAACACCTAACCTTGGTGAGACTGCTCTTTGCCATTGTGCAGCTCGTAAGAAATATTCAATAGGTGCTCCATAATCGTTTGGTAAAGTTTGTTTCATAGATGGTGAAGGTTCACGAGAGCTTGATGAAGAACTCATTTATAAGCTTTAAAAATAAACGTTCATCCTTTATTCCTCACTGTCGTCCGTAGCTAAGTTATAGTCATCTAATCTTATTATGGGATGCCATTAGCACGCACCTGAATGGCAAAGCAACAATCCCTCATAAATCCAATAAGTGGCTTTGGTACGTTTTCAGTTGCTAGTTCAATAGGTCCTTTAACAGACAATTTGTATGTTATTGGAGCAGTAGATGTTTGACCTTGCTGGAAGCAAAAGTCCACTTCTGTTGGAAAACCACATAAGAAATGTGTGTTGTCATAGCTATCCCATTTATGTTCCACACTACCATCATCCACCAATGACCTCATAACATCTTCATTAAATCCTATCATATCATTGTTTGTATTGCAAGCGTTCGCAACCATTTCATAAAATACAGGTCCATATGATTTTTCAGGTTCTGCAGGCATATTTCCATAAGCTCCCATGGAAAGCTGAAGATATTTAAACTTAGGGTTCTCAAAATTAACATAATAGTTGTCTTTCTTTCTAAATAGTGCCCAAATACTTTTAACATTAATAGGCGTATAAGCTGCTGTAAATGTTGCACTTGAACTATCTGTATTCTTTGAGAATGAACCGTCCATAGGAATCCAATCCATAACTTTAACAGGAAAACATAAAGCCTCGTTTGTATAATGTTCTACAAGTTCTGTATAAATGTTAGGGTCTAAAGAGAATGACTTTGGATGAATGAAACATTCATTAAAATCCATCTTTGTTCGAAATAGTTGCTGGGTTACAGTTGTAATAGTAACTGTTCCACTAGCTTCTACTGCCTTCGTTATCATAGTGAATGGTTCATTCCATGGAACAAATTTATTTGTCGGTGGATTTGAATCTGAAGCAAATGCAACTTTAAGAGTTGGATTGAAAGCAATGATATCATTTACAGATATAGATGTGCATTGTAAGGCGTCGCTACTGAACTTTACTTTAAGCTGAATGTTTCCTGCAAAAGCTGGAATAAATCGAATAGCTTCTAATGGAAGGAATCTTCTAACAGGAATTCTTAAACGAAGCTTAAAATCAAATGATTTTCCTGCTGTAATTGGACCACTAACAATTTGTCCTGTTCTGCATGTTCCCGAATGACTCCATACATCTTCATGTCGAGTCTTTGAGAAAACATCTACTTTCTTTATTTGTTCGGTAGTTTGTGAGTTTGAAGTTATATATGCTTCTTCTCTTGCGTTGTCTTGAGAATATACGATACGACCATTTGCAAGGATTTGATATCCAGCAACTGCATAGAAAGCGTCATCGAAACCAATCCAAAATCCTGGTGGGTTTGTTTTATTGGAACCTGAACCAATTTCTTTATCTACAATAAATTGACCTTCCATTTTATACGTAATGAATGTATTGTAAAGGTCCAACATATTTTCACCAGGAGGTGAGAGATTGAATGTTACCCATGTGTTATCTTTAGCAGTTCCAGGTTGTGATGGAATCTTTGCGTCAGAATATTTTCTATTAGTGTCACCAATTTGAACTGCATTGTCTATGATATCGAAATATGAGCGAATCTGATGAATATGCTCTGCTGGAGTAAATTCGTTTAACTGTTCGTTCTGCATGTATTTACTTCGATAAAAATATCTATTTACTTCATTATTCTCACTCTTCTTCTTGGCATTCGTGGTGGAAGTTGTTTCTTGACATTTTCAATGAACTGTACATTCTCTTTTGTCTCAACTTCTTTCACTGGCGGGTCAGGGTTCTTTGACTCGGTTTGTTTTTCAATGAAATTCACGAACTTTGCAATAAGCTCTTGGTTCGTTATTGAAAGTACATCTGGCTTCTTTTCTTCTGGTTCTATTGACTTTTCAGTTTGAATAGAGAGGCTTAACATGGGCTTCACCCTTGCCATGCACCTTAATGTTGTCGCTTTCTGCATTCGCTAATGGAACCTTTCTTTTTCTTACGTATATTTTACCATCTTTACTCTGACTTACGTAATAGAAAGGATGTTGTATTCCTCTTGCGTCATTTAATATAATAGACTCTCGCTCTGATTTTGACAAGCTCATTTTACATCGGTTAAAGTTTTAATTTTGTTTTTTATCTGCAGTCAAATGACTCAGACAAGCCCTACGGACAAGACCCAAGGGGTCATAGATGTTGAAGCATTGAAGAAAGAAATTCGTGAGCAAATTTTATCCGAACTGAAGGAACAAAAACAAGAACAAAAGCCAGAGAGACCAAAGAGAAAACTTAGTGAAAAACAACTTGCTGCATTAGCTGCTGGAAGACAAAAGAACCCACGTTTGCTGGCGAAGAAAGCTAGAGAAGAAGCTGAAGCAAAAGCTAAAGAAGCTGAAGCAAAGAAAGAGTAAATGGTTTATTTTTATCCGAATTAAATGTATAGACAAATACCTTTATCTGTTGCGTTCAGTAGTGAAAACCCTGACGTCAAAATAAAGGGGAACAGAGTAACGTTTAAGTTTCCAACAGACTGGATTGTGAACATAAATGAAGAGAAGTACATTGGCATAACATCTATGTATATAACACGTGCTTTCAGAAAGGTTGACTTTATACTTCAAGTCGAGATAGAAAATGACGAACAGTCTTTAAGCGCCCAAAACATTCACATATACAAATACTTTAAAGACGATACAACATTGTTGCAATGTATGATTTCATTTAATGAATGTTCGAGAAAAAGTTTAACATTGAAGTACAAACTTTACAGCCTTTACGTGAGTTTCTTGCACAACTGAAAGAAGAAGGTAGTCAGCCACAACTTATAGACTTTCATTATGAATTTAATGAAAATGAAGATGGAACTCATGACTGTCAGTTTGTTGTATTCTCACCATTCAATGAAGTAGCTAAAGAGAAAGAAAATCCATTACGTATAAGATTTCAAATCTCTGAACCAAGTGATGATTTCAAGAATGTTTTCAATTATGATGCAATGCTTCCGAGGAAAAATGAATTTTCAAAGATTGTAACACCTGGCATTTGGGATAGAAAGCAAGCTATATTATATTCAAACTTAAGTAAGGGAGTTGAAAATGAGTTCATTGGTCATACAAGAACTTCACCACTTCCTAACCCTAAATACTATAAATTAACTGGCTTCAATCGTGAGTTTTGGATAGACATGTTCTCCACTCATGACCATAACTGCCCAGTGTTCTTACCTCCAGACCATAAGGACTGTCTCTACATTGAAGCACAACTCTTAAACTCTACCATCGCAGTATTGTAAATGACCACATGAGCTTATTTTTATCACGAATGACCTCATTGCTGACAAAAATAAATGACCTCAGAACTTCAACTTACGAATAAAGCTTGTTTTAGTCGTTATTGAGAAGTTAAACTTCTCTCAAAGCAAGGTTGACAGACTTACATAAGTCAAATCCAATCTCTTGACCGTCATAAAGTGCTTTGTAAAGTTTCATTAAACTGAACTCAGAGTCTTTGTCATATGTTCCAACAGGTATGTGAATGTTCTTTCTCTTCATTGTAATAGCATTGTATAGCTTCAGGAAACATTTCATTAGCGGTTAAAGCAATAACATCTTGCTTCACGCCTTTCATTCTGCAGTGAAATGCAACTTCATTTAAATCATTCGTGAGTAAGTCTATGTAAGTCTTCTTTCCACAAAATATTGACTTGTATGCTAAACTTTGTTTTCCAGGTGTTATTTCTGCGAAGTCAGAATGAAATGACCAAGGTTTTTCCTAAAGTTCTCTACCGTATCTCTTCTTAAACTCTGCTGCAAGCTTTGGTATGTCTTCATTGAAAATATGCATGCTATCACAGTCCTGGTAAAATATTTGAAGTCCCATATCTTCTGCAGTACAGAATACTTCACACATTATTCTCTTCGACATAGACAGAATGTTAACACCAAGTGGACAGAAGTTAAAGTGTCTGCAAATGCTTTTCGTTAGCTTGAAAATAGTTTTATCTGAACCATCCAAACCTTCGAACTTCACTATATGGTTGTAGTTTCTGATGGCATATCTTATAGCATCTTTGTCATTTACTATGGTTATTTTTGACTCAATAGGAGATAGAATAGTTTTACCATAAATACTGTTCAGAATGAGCTTTATATTTTCTTGCAAAGGATTTCCTTCTTTCTTATACTTTAACCTTAACTCAAACAACTTCTTTACTTCATCTCTTATTCTAATATCTCTGTTTCCATCGTAATAGTATCCTTGCAACACTTCACATTTGACACCTTGATATTTTATGAGGTCTTGTAATGTTATATGGTCAACATACATTAAACAGCAAGTGTTTGAACTTCTGGGAACGTTAAGTTCTGGATTTAGTTCAGGGTCACAAACTATTAAAGGAAAGTGTCTATGTATTCCAATCTCTGTTATCTTAATGAGAACAAAGAAACCAGACATAAACTTTTCACCAATGGGTTCCTTTTGGTCGTCATCGAATAAATGTCTCATGAGATACTCTGTGCTTAACATTTCTTTCTTCATAACCTTTGGAATACCTTCTAAAGTATAAAGTCTTGCTATAGCTGATGGATATAATGAAACAGCGTCGAAATCAGCAATGAGTTTCTTTTCGCTCTTTTGTTTAATGTTATCTGACAACATACATCTTCCACCTTGAATACAGCGTGAAATAAATTCTCTTGGTTTATTTGAGAGGTCATAAAGATTTCCATTCGGGAAGTACACTCTGTTCTCAAATAATTTGTTAGCAATAGAACAAATACTAACGTAGTCATATACGTTTAAATCAAACTCTTTCAATATGTCATTGCGGAACTTAACAAAACCTTCTCTTAAAATTCTTACATCTTGTTTGCAATAAAATGTACTATACTTTTCTAAGTCGAAATGGTTTTCATCTATTCTGCAACCTTTGATGGAATCTATGTTCTTCATGAACGTATCTGCATCCTGGATAAACTTACATGCTTCAGAAATGACACCAGTTCTGTTGTCATTTGCTAACAAAACACTGCTGTAGTAGTTGTATGGAAATACTTCTTTCGGTCCTGTTTGTAAGTTAAACATAGCAGGAAATAGTTTAAGCTTCTTATTTATAACACTGTAAGAGTCTTTTATAATAATTGCCCTTCCTTTATATAAGCCAGTTATTTGCATTGTTCGTGAACCTTTAATGATGGGAGTTCCTTTCACTTCTGTCATGTGTCTTAAGATGAAGTTTATATCATAACTGAGGTTATGGAAATATATTAAACTCTTGTCAGGAAGTCGTTCCAAAAATTCTGTTGCACAGTTCTGACCCCAAATGCTTTCACTCACTGAACCATCTTCACTGTCATAACAGATGTTAAAAGCTTTATGAAAGCCGTCTGTGCTACACTCAAAGTCAGCAAAGAAAACGTGCTCAGGAATGAACTTGCACTTATTTTTATTTACTTCTTTTGACTCGGCTTTCTTCTTCAGTTGTACACAATACTTTGGAGCATATGTCAAATCTTTAAATGGTGCAAGGTTTCTGTTTATATAAGTCAGTCGTATATGTGAAAAGTTCTCCATAAGAAATAGGTTCGAAATATTTGCACTCCCACAATGTTTTCATAACATCCCATAGTGGTGTTGTTCTATCATAACGAACTACATATTTATCTTCTCTCTTTTACTAAATCTTCATCTTGTTGGTCTCAAATGTTCATGTCCACCGCCACAAGCTTTGAGAATTTCTATAATAGTTGGCGAATGAAATATGTTGTCATTGGTAAATCTTTCAGTTTAGCATGTATTTTTGGGTTTTTGGTGGTCTTCCAAACAACGAAGTAAAGTCAATAGCTTCTAAATCTCTCTCGGGGGAGGGAGAGAGTTTAGAACTACTTGACGTACTTCTTTGTTGAAGACCACTACCAAATGCTCCAACGAAAGATCTACCATGCAGACCATCATTTCATTCGACGCAACCTATATAGAAATTCTAAAGCGTGTGATGGATACATTGAGAAACATGCAAGATTCTGATACAAAGAGAGAAGATAAATATGTAGTTCGCTTATGATAGAACACACCGTACTATGGAATTTATGAAAACACATTGTGGAGAAGTGCCAAATTATTTCGAAAACCGCCTATTTCTTAATTGGAGAACTTTTCAGATATACGACCGACTTATATAAACAAAGAACCCTTGCACCCATTTAGAAGATTTGACATATGGCTCCAAAGTATTTGTACCAACTGAATAGAAGAAAGCCGAGTCAAAGAGAATAATAAAATAGAGTGCCAAGTTCATTTCTCGCCGAGCACAGTTCGCGCGGACCTAGTGTCAAACTACATGCGTGCGTGGCTTGCCCGCCCGTTCGTTCTGCTGACGGCAAGCACAGACGCAGTTTCATAAAGCTTTTAACATACTGTTAGACAGGAAGATTGGTTTCAGTGAGTGAAAAGCCATTTGGGTGTCAAGAAACTGTGCAACAGAATTTTTGGACGACTTCCCTGAATCAAAGTTATACATAATATTTCCATAACCTCAGTTATGATACTAACTTCATCTTTAAACACCATGACAGCAAGTGAAAGGTAACTCCCCATCAATTAAAGTCACGGCAACAAGTGCAAAATACTGGCTTATATAAAGGAAGGGCAATTATTATAAAGACTCCTTACAGTGTTAGTAAAAAAGGCTTAACTATTTCTCCTGCTATGTTTAACTACAAACAGCGTACGCAAAGAAGTATTTCCATATAACTACTA
>NW_026529171.1:0-1903 GCF_026262505.1 Trichomonas vaginalis G3 | reverse complement strand
AGATGGATGGTATGTTTAAATTGGTGGAAAGTATGAATGTTCTACGTTAAACCTCAATAATATTGGAACATTACTACATCAGCTCTTGAAGGAGAACTTTATATCAGAGATAGAAGCAAATGCTGCAGGTATTGTTGAAATGCACTATGACTTCTTCTTGACAAACATAAAGAATCTTACCGAAATAAAGATGTATGATTTAACAGAATATGAAGGCTTAACGATGTCAGATGTAAAGAAAGGCAAACCAAAAAAGAGACCATATAGAGATGAAAGCACACTGACAAATGACCAGAAAGCCATTTTGGAAGCTCTTAAGCAAACAGGAAACCCAGCACTTATAGAAAGCTTTTGGAAAGATAATGGTGAAAAGAAGTTTTATAAGAAGAGAAGCGGTCAGTTCTGGAAGTATCTTTGCACATTACCTATAAATCTTGAACGCTACCAAATCTTCAATGAACTGAACAAAAGAACTGCAACACTTATGACAGAAGACAATTGTTTCGTTTATGCTTGCATTCAGGCTGGAGTAATGAAGAAACTATTGACCACATGAGAGAAGTCATTCGTGTTAGAGACTTTCCTCAAAGTAAAGTACAAGAAATTTCTGACGCAACAGGTATAGCATTTAATGTTACCATTGGTTATTTCAATGACTCAAGACATAATGAAATAAAGAGATATATACCAAAAGAATGTGAAACTGTTAGAACTATTGACTTACTTCTTGTTGAAGACCACTACATGCTAAACGAAAGATTACCAATGACAACATATTTCATTCGCAACTATATAGAAATTCTCAAAGCTTGTGGTGGAATGAACATTGAGAAACAATGAAGATTTATACAAAGAGAGAGATAAATATGTAGTTCGTTATGATAGAACAACCCGTTATGGGATGTTATGAAAACATTGTGGGAGTGCAAATATTTCGAACCTATTTCTTATGGAGAACTTTTCACATATACGACTGACTTATATAAACAGAACCTTGCACCATTTAAAGATTTGACATATGCTCCAAAGTATTGTGTACAACTGAAGAAGAAAGCCGAGTCAAAAGAAGTAAATAAAAATAAGTGCAAGTTCATTCCTGAGCACGTTTTCTTTGCTGACTTTGAGTGCAGTACCGATGGCTTTCATAAAGCTTTTAACATATGTTTACGACAGTGAAGATGGTTCAGTGAGTGAAAGCATTTGGGGTCAGAACTGTGCAACAGAATTTTTGGAACGACTTCCTGACAAGAGTTTATATATTTCCATAACCTCAGTTATGATATAAACTTCATCTTAAGACACATGACAGAAGTGAAAGGAACTCCCATCATTAAAGGTTCACGAACAATGCAAATAACTGGCTTATATAAAGGAAGGGCAATTATTATAAAAGACTCTTACAGTGTTATAAATAAGAAGCTTAAACTATTTCCTGCTATGTTTAACTTACAAACAGGACCGAAAGAAGTATTTCCATATAACTACTACAGCAGTGTTTTGTTAGCAAATGACAACAGAACTGGTGTCATTTCTGAAGCATGTAAGTTTATCCGGGATGCAGATACATTCATGAAAAACATAGATTCCATCAAAGGTTGCAGAATAGATGAGAACCACTTCGACTTAGAAAAGTATAGCACATTTTATTGCAAACAAGATGTAAGAATTTTAAGAGAAGGTTTTGTTAAGTTTCCGCAATGACATATTGAAAGAATTTGATTTAAACGTTTATGACTACGTTAGTATTTGTTCTAATTGCTAACAAATTAATTTGAGAACAGAGTGTACTTCCCGAATGGAAATTTATATGACCTCTCAAATAAACCAAGAGAATTTATTTCGAGATGCATTCAAGGTGGAAGATGTATGTTGTCAGATAACATTAAACAAAAGAGCAAAAGAA
>NW_026529170.1:0-2887 GCF_026262505.1 Trichomonas vaginalis G3 | reverse complement strand
AAAGAGTTGGGGATTTACTAACAGAGCTGAAGTGAAAAGGTTCTTTGACAAAAATGTTGTACATCAAACAAAAATAAACCCTTACGACTACTTTTTACCAATTTACTCCAACGCTCCTGACGCATACCAATTTGACACTCTCATTCAAAGCAGAAAAGGAGGACATAAACCATTCCTCATCTTCATTAATGTTAACACTCGCAAAGCATATGCATATCCAATGAAAATAAAGGAACTCGTGAAGTGTTAAGAGTTTTACAAAAGTTTAGCAGAACATAGCCCAAGTACTTTAACATCAGACCAAGACAGTGCATACCTCAGCAATGAAATCACAGATTTTCTCATTAAGCATAACATAACTCACTACACTACTGAAGACCATAACCATAACATACTCGGCATCATAAACCGCTTCATAAGAACGCTCAGAGATTTAAACCAAGAGCGAGACTTTACCGAAGAAACAATGAAACATTTTCTCGAAGTTTATAATTCCTCAACACATTCTACAACAGGACATACACCAAATTCAATGACACAACAACAAGAAGAAAAGTATATACAAAAGAAACGAAGCCAAACACAAAATATCAGAAATTCAACACAATTTACCCTCATTCCTGGTACAAAAGTTCGTGTAGTTCTTGACGACAAACCGTTGACAAAGAAACGTTTAAGGTTAAGTCGAAATTATTATATCGTAGACTCTACGCAAGGTAATGGATATCTTATAAAAGCTGCTGACGACTCTATTGCGTTTTACCCTCGACATAAATTAGTTGAAAGTAGTAATGGCAAACTTGCTGAAACCATTGACGAAGCAAAGCGAGGAGTGGTTATTGAAATACTTGGCTATAACATAAACGATGACACTTATAAAGTAAGATATGAAGGAGGCGTTGAAGATGTTATACCATCTAAGAACTTGAGAGAGTCAAAGCCAACACATCTGGGACCATTAGAGCGGGAGTACTGGAAAGACAAAAATAAGCCAGAAAGAATAAGAAAATTCTTCTAAACTTTTTCATTAGATGTAAATCAGACATGAATGAGAACAGTCATGATATCATTAATGGTACCATTTATTTTTGTCATAAATTTACACCAAAAATATATTTTAGGTGAAGAGGTGAGATCTCACCCATTTTTTCACCTCTTTTTTCACCCTCATGAATTTTCATGAATTTCCTTAAGACAGAAAAAATAAAGTTAGTTTTATTTTTATTTATTTTTTTATTTTGTATAAAAGATATGATTTCAACAATCGGCACAACAACAATTCAAGCCACGAACGGCGGGACTCTGTCCACAACTACAGCACCAAACTCGTTAGTCATGAATCCTACGTCAATGTTGGTAGAGATGAAAAGCTTTATTCCTTCTTCATATACTTTTGAAACAGAAATCCAGAAGATAAAGCAAGAACTTTTAACAAGTAATTTAGACTGTAGTGCGAAAGATGAAACAAATGAACAGTATCTTTATGAAATGGAGGACCTCATCGACCATTTGCCTAAACTACCTGAAATTCAGCAGCAAAAACTAACTATTCCTGAATTCGACGAAATTGAAGTCAAAGCAACTGACTCAGTAGAAATTAAGACATTCATACGTAAAGTAAATTATGAATTCCTTGGTTTTCATTGCAACCATAAAGTTATGGACAAAGATTGCGACATGGTTTATAAAAATATTTCTGACCTTTACAAATCCGAAGAATTTAAGACATACGATAACTTTGTTTCATTAGTTGCAAAATGTGTATGGCAGATAAGAGATAAAGATAGAAGAGGTAAAGTATGGAAAGAACAGATAAAACCAGCAGCTTTTTAGTTAAAGAAAACCATTGACGCCTTGGTTGTTCTAGCTGGTTTTATTTCAATGTATAACGCAAAAATGAATCCGCAATGTTCTAAATGTAAAGCAGCAATGAGGAAATATAACTACTCAGTCAAAGAGATAGAAAGAATGCGAAACGACTATGCAGACTTAAAGAAAGAAGCAGAAAAACCAGCTGAAAATAAAATGGATATGTTGACATTTCTTAATAAAAACTATCCAACAGCAGAAGATTTCCTTCTATCTGATGTCAAGAAGAAGTATAAAGAAACTTTCGGCATTGTTAAAACATTCGATGTACTAAAAGAAGAAATAGAAGCTACGAAATTGTTTAGGATTTCAAATATACATCGTACAATTCATGTAAAACGCTTGTGAAAAAAGAGGTGAAAAACAGGTGAAAAAACAGGTGAGATCTCACCTCTTCACCTCAACATTATTTTTATTGAATTCAGCACAAAAAATAATGAATTTCATTAGTTATTTTGTATGTAAAGACAGTAATGTCAAACATTGAGTTTGAAACAGTTAGAAAGATAGACAATGACACCAAAGTGGTTAGAATAGGTGATTTAAACGTAAGATACACAAAGAAATACAACAAATATTCTTTGTCAGACATTATATCTCCATCTGGAAAAAAAACAAACGACTGGGTTAGAAATGCTTCAACTCAGAAAATTTTGACAAGAAATCCTGAGCTTATGATATCAGTAGCATTTCATGGAACAAGAGCATATCTTATAGACAAAAGTCTTATACCAATAGTTTTGTTATGGTTAGACCCAGTTGTTGGATATAACTTCATAACATATGGTTCATTCGATACGGAACGTTGCAGTGAAGGCTTACTTTACATCGTTCAGAAACCGAAGGACTTCAACACAAAAAGATATAAGATAGGAAGGACATATAATATAACTCAAAGATATGACAGTACAGTCAATAGAGTCAAGGTTGTGTTTGTTAATGATATGAGAGCTGCTGAAACAGAACTGCTTGAAGTTTTTGAGAAAATGTATGGTGCTCCCACGAAAGGTAAAGAAAC
>NW_026529169.1:0-18516 GCF_026262505.1 Trichomonas vaginalis G3 | reverse complement strand
CAGCTAAAACAACTAAAGCGTCATTGCTCTCTTCATCTCAAACATAGCGGGTCTTATTTGTTTGTTCCATACCTTACCTTTCTATCTTTATCTCTTATCTGCCATACACATTCAGCAACTAACGAAACAAAGTTGTCGTAGGTCTTAAAT
Organism: Trichomonas vaginalis G3; assembly: GCF_026262505.1. Lineage (NCBI taxonomy): Eukaryota > Parabasalia > Trichomonadida > Trichomonadidae > Trichomonas > Trichomonas vaginalis. Next base: position 18,366 of record NW_026529169.1, on the reverse strand, counting down.
TCTTCAGATTTATATATGTCAGAAACATTCTTATACCATGTCGCAATCTTTGTCCATAACCTTATGATTGCAATGAAATCCTAGAAACTCATAGTTTACCTTTCGTATGAACTTCTTTATTTCTACTGAGTCAGTTGGTTTCACTTCTATTTCATCGAATTCAGGAATAGTGAGCTTTTGTTGTTGGATTTCAGGCAATTTGGGTAAATGGTCGATGAGGTCCTGCATTTCATAAAGATACTGTTCATTTGTTTCATCTTTCGCACTACAGTCTAAATTACATGGTAAAAGTTCTTGCTTTATCTTCTGGATTTCTGTTTCAAAAGTATATGAAGAAGGAATGAAGCTTTTCATCTCTACTAACATAGATGTTGGATTCATGACTAAAGAGTTTGGTGCTGTTGTTTGAATTGTTGTTGTGCCGATTGTTGACATTTTTTATTTTTTATACAAAATAAAAAATAAAAAAAATAAAACTAACTTTATTTTTTATTTCGGAAAATTCATGAAAATTCAAGAGGTGAAAAAAGAGGTGAAAAAACAGGTGAGATCTCACCTCTTCACCTAAACATTATTTTTGGTCATTTACACTCATTACGAAGAAGTCTTGACAAAACATTTACGTTCATGTTTGACAAAATTTACGATGAAATCATGACAAAACATTTACGAAGAAGTCTTGACAAAACATGTACGTTCATTACGATGAAGTTTTGACAAAACATTTACGAAGAAGTTTTGACAAAACATTTACGATGAAGTCTTGACAAAACATTTACGAAGAAGTCTTGACAAAGCATGTACGCTCATGTTTGACAAACATTTACGAAGAAGTCTTGACAAAACATGTACGTTCATGTTTGACAAAACATTTACGAAGAAGTCTTGACAAAGCATGTACGATGAAGTCTTGACAAAACATTTACGCTCATTACGATGAAGAAGTCATGAAAATTCAAGAGGGTAGAAAACAGGTGAGAAAACAGGTTAGATCTAACCATCTACCCTAAACATTATTTTTGCTGAATTCAGCAACAAAATGAACGAGGTCAGGATGTATGTAAATACATTTGAATTCATTCATAACACCCTTAGTAAGCTCATAAAATGCTTGTTTTGAGGTCGAGCCACTTTTGGCTCCACCGTATTCTTTCAACCAAAACTCAAGAATTTCTCTGCATGAATTTTGTATAAAAAGCAACCGTCGAATTCAGACTGTTGCTATATTCTTCCACAAAACATTTACGCTCATTACGATGAAGAAGTCTTGACAAAACATGTACGATGAAGTCATGACAAAACATATACGAAGAAGTCTTGACAAAACATTTACGATGAAATCATGACAAAACATTTACCCGACATTCTCGTCAATACAAAAAAAATGACACTTTTTCATTAGATAACTGTTATTTTTTGACGAAGTGAAGATTGACACACTTCGTCAAAAAAATCCTGAAATCATATCTTTACATACAAAAAATACAAAAAAAATGACACTTTTTCATTAGATAACTGTTATTTTTTGACGAAGTGAAGATTGACACTTCGTCAAAAAAATCCTGAAATCATATCTTTACATACAAAATAAAAAAAATAAAACTAACTTTATTTTTTTGTCTTAAGGAAATTCATGACAAATTCAAGAGGTGAAAAAAAGGTGAAAAAACAGGTGAGATCTCACCTCTTCACTAAATTATATTTTTGGGTCGGGAACAACTTTCTCTCAATTGGCTGTGGCATAATCTTTGCGTAAACGGTTCAGACCTTCTTCGAACTCTTGGTCTCTCTTCGATTTGGATTGAGATTGGAATTGCTGGGTGGAGCTTGCTGAATCCAGTTTTTTGATTTAGGACGTTGTTATTAAATCAGGGTGGGGAAGTAAGGCATAGCCAGAGGAGGGTAGTTCGGGAAGCCTTGTGGTGGTAGTAACCTTGAAGTGGAAATTGGTAGAAATTTGGTGGAGGTACTTGCTGGAATGAGGTTGCTGAGGAGACTGTTGTGGTTCTTTAGGTTCCTCTGGTTTGGGAATGGACTGGGTTGGTGGGACGTGGGACATTCGTTTGTGTCCTGTCAGAAGGAAGAACTTTTCTGTTGGAAGGAAAAACTTTCCTGTTGGAAGGAAAAATTTTTCTGTCGGAGGAAAAACTTTTTCTGTCGAAGGAAAACTTTTTCTGTGAAGGAAAACTTTTTCTGTTGGAAGAAAAACTTTTTCTGATTCGACAAAAAGTTCTCAATTTTCGAAATTTGAATGGTTTACGACGGACAACTGAAAAATTTTTTCTGTCGGAAGGAAAAATTTTTTCTGTCGAAGGAAAAACTTTTTCTGTCGGATGGAAGGACTCGGAATGCCAGAAGGATTTGACGAGGCAGTTTACCTAATTTAAATAAACGACTGCGTAAAAGACTACTTGCGCAAGGTCATGAAGCCCCAAGGTCAAGTTCACCACTATTTCTGGAAGGGCTGCCTTGAATCTCGAGACTTCGACTGGAATTCCAATTCAAATACCAGAAAACACTCCTTTCGACGACATAAAGCAAGCAAAGAAAGAAGCTCTTGTTAAGTTCCTAAACAAAACGTCCTTGGATACTACTTCCAAACAAGGAGAACCCCCTACCCATATGAAATTGGCAATTCAGTCTCTCCTTCGCTTCTCAGGACAACCATTCTACATAACCTGTGAAGGCGACATCCAACCAGTTCAGTAAACATCTCATTTTAACTTCACTTTTTTATGTTTTTTGTGAAAGTTTTAAAATAAATTGTTTTCATGAGTTTTCTACGATGTTAGAAAAAATGTTATTTTCTAATATCTTCACATTCAATACTTTTTCAGCACTTTTCCGTAGTTATATATGAAAGACAATTCGAGATAAAAGTCATAGTACAATGGAATAATATGTTGCACACCATTTGTTGTGAACCAAACTTGAAAGTCAGAGAAACTGTTACTAGGTGGTTCGTAGAATTTAGAAGCAAAGTCATAAAAGTCCTTACCAATACATAGAAAACTATTGTTGCTTGAACTGAAACTTGCATGACACATAACATTTTGAGGGTCAAACAGTTTCTATAAACTGTCAAATCTGCTGGTGGAAGTATAAATTTAAATGGACCATCTGGTGGTAATGGTTCGTTCTGGTTTAGTAACCGAAGAAATTGTGCCCAAGAACGTTTGTCTACTTTCCAAAATAAAAACTCTGTATCTCTTGGAGGGTTAATTTCAATCTTTTGAAATGAAACGGTGGAGTTCATCTTGTCATATTCTAGTTTCAGATAGTATGTTCCATTTAGTAAAGAGTCGTATTTTTCTTGAAATTCCCAATAATATTTGTTCATTTGAGTTTGAAAGTCATTTAGAGTTTTCTCAAGACTTTCGTCTGAATGAACTGTAAAGATTCTCATTTCGTCAAATTTGTCTATTAGACCATCAGAACCTTTATACTGCCCATGAAAATATACTGGCGAACATAAATGCGTTAGTTCTATTTGAAAACAAAAACTCTTCTAAATCCTATTGCCTTTGCATCTGAAGGACTTTGAAGCCAACGAATTGGATAGTCAACCTGTTACTCGGGATGAAATTTCTTCATCTGAAATAGTCCTACCAGCATTTGTAAAGATATAGTAACTCTAACGTTTTGGTAAGGTTTCAGAATATAACGCAAAAATGAACCCGCAATGTTCTAAATGTAAAGCAGCAATGAGGAAATATAACTACTCCGTCAAAGAGATAGAACGTATGAGAAACGACTATGCAGACTTAAAGAAAGAAGCAGAGAAGCCGGTAGAAAATAAAATGGACATGTTAGCATTTCTGAACAAAAACTATCCAACAGCAGAAGATTTCCTTCTATCTGACGTCAAGAAGAAGTATAAAGAAACCTTCGGCATAGTTAAAACATTCGATGTACTAAAAGAAGAAATAGAGGCTACAAAACTGTTTAGGATTTCAAATATACATCGTACAATTCATGTAAAACGCTTGTGAAAAAAAGAGGTGAGAAAACAGGTGAGATCTCACCTCTTCACCTAAAATATATTTTTGCTGAAAAATGACCAAATTTCATGAATTTCCTTAAGACAGAAAAAATAAAGTTAGTTTTATTTTTATTTATTTTTTTATTTTGTATGTAAGAACAGAAATGACAAACATTGAGTTTGAAACAGTTAGAAAGATAGACAATGACACCAAAGTGGTTAGAATAGGTGATTTAAAACGTAAGATACTCAAAGAAATACAACAAATATTCTTTGTCAGACATTATATCTCCATCTGGAAAGAAACCGAAGGACTGGGTTAGAATTGCTTCTACTCAGAAAATTTTGACAAGAAATCCTGAGCTTATAATATCGGTAAGATTCTATGGAACTACAGCATATCTCATTGACAAAAGTCTTATACCAATAGTTTTGTTATGGTTAGACCCAGTTGTTGGATATAACTTCATAACATATGGTTCATTCGATACGGAACGTTGCAGTGAAGGCTTACTTTACATCGTTCAGAAACCGAAGGACTTCAACACAAAAAGATATAAGATAGGAAGAACATATAATATAACTCTAAGATATGACAGTACAGTCAATAGAGTCAAGGTTGTGTTTGTTAATGATATGAGAGCTGCAGAAACAGAACTACTTGAAAAGTTTGAGAAAATGTATGGTGCTCCCATAAAAGGTAAAGAAACGTTTGAAGTAGATGAGATAGATAAAGCTATAAAATTATTTGACGAAGTTGCTGAAAAATACATGTAAAGCGTTTATTTTTGGTCTTTTGTGAAAGATAGAAAAAATAACGCTAATTTTTTATAAAATTTGACGAAGTGCAAACCTTCACTTTGTGTCATAATGTAAAAATAACGTTTACCATGTAAAACGGTTGTGAAAAAAAGAGGTGAAAAATTAGGTGAAAAAACAGGTGAGATCTCACCTCTTCACCTAAACATTATTTTTGCTGAATTCGGCAACAAAATTCTGAGTAAAATAATTTTTAGGGCATGTGTCAAACCGTTGAGTTTTCACAAAATTCCAAAAATAACGTTTACCATGTGAAACGTTTATGTTAGAAAAAATGTTATTTTCTAATATTCTAATAAAAAACATTATTTTTGAGAAAAAAAATGAAGGTTCTATACGGTTTCTAACCGTTAACAAGCTTGCCTTTTACATTCTGCCTGAGGAAGTCTTTAACAAGCTCGTTAATTTCAATTAGGTAAATTGCCTCGTCGGTAGGTTCGACTTCGACCATTGCTACTGACAGTAGCAGTACTTTTACTGACAGTAGCAGTACTTTTACTGACAGTAGCAGTACTTTTACTGACAGTAGCAGTACTTTTACTGACAGTAGCAGTACTTTTACTGTCAGTAAAAGTACTGCTAATGTCAGTAAAAAGGAAAATTTGAGAGGGTTTTCGACGATAAAGTACTGCTACTGTCAGTAAAAGTACTGCTACTGTCAGTAAAAGTACTGCTACTGTCAGTAAAAGTACTGCTACTGTCAGTAAAAGTACTGCTACTGTCAGTAAAAGTACTGCTACTGTCAGTAAAAGTACTGCTACTGTCAGTAAAAGTACTGCTACTGTCAGTAGCAATGGTCGAAGTCGAACCTACCGACGAGGCAATTTACCTAATTGAAATTAACGAGCTTGTTAAAGACTTCCTCAGGCAGAATGTAAAAGGCAAGCTTGTTAACGGTTAGAAACCGTATAGAACCTTCATTTTTTTTCTCAAAAATAATGTTTATGTTAGAATATTAGAAAATAACATTTTTTCTAACATAAACGTTTCACATGGTAAACGTTATTTTTGGAATTTTGTGAAAACTCAACGGTTTGACACATGCCCTAAAAATTATTTTACTCAGAATTTTGTTGCCGAATTCAGCAAAAATAATGTTTAGGTGAAGAGGTGAGATCTCACCTGTTTTTTCACCTAATTTTTCACCTCTTTTTTTCACAACCGTTTTACATGGTAAACGTTATTTTTACATTATGACACAAAGTGAAGGTTTGCATTCGTCAAATTTTATAAAAAATTAGCGTTATTTTTTCTATCTTTCACAAAAGACCAAAAATAAACGCTTTACATGTATTTTTCAGCAACTTCGTCAAATAATTTTATAGCTTTATCTATCTCATCTACTTCAAACGTTTCTTTACCTTTTATGGGAGCACCATACATTTTCTCAAACTTTTCAAGTAGTTCTGTTTCTGCAGCTCTCATATCATTAACAAACACAACCTTGACTCTATTGACTGTACTGTCATATCTTAGAGTTATATTATATGTTCTTCCTATCTTATATCTTTTTGTGTTGAAGTCCTTCGGTTTCTGAACGATGTAAAGTAAGCCTTCACTGCAACGTTCCGTATCGAATGAACCATATGTTATGAAGTTATATCCAACAACTGGGTCTAACCATAACAAAACTATTGGTATAAGACTTTTGTCAATGAGATATGCTGTAGTTCCATAGAATCTTACCGATATTATAAGCTCAGGATTTCTTGTCAAAATTTTCTGAGTAGAAGCATTCTAACCAGTCCTTCGGTTTTCTTTCCAGATGGAGATATAATGTCTGACAAAGAATATTTGTTGTATTTCTTTGAGTATCTTACGTTTAAATCACCTATTCTAACCACTTTGGTGTCATTGTCTATCTTTCTAACTGTTTCAAACTCAATGTTTGTCATTTCTGTTCTTACATACAAAATAAAAAAATAAATAAAAATAAAACTAACTTTATTTTTTCTGTCTTAAGGAAATTCATGAAATTTGGTCATTTTTCAGCAAAAATATATTTTAGGTGAAGAGGTGAGATCTCACCTGTTTTCTCACCTGTTTTCTCACCTCTTTTTTTCACAAGCGTTTTACATGAATTGTACGATGTATATTTGAAATCCTAAACAGTTTTGTAGCCTCTATTTCTTCTTTTAGTACATCGAATGTTTTAACTATGCCGAAGGTTTCTTTATACTTCTTCTTGACGTCAGATAGAAGGAAATCTTCTGCTGTTGGATAGTTTTTGTTCAGAAATGCTAACATGTCCATTTTATTTTCTACCGGCTTCTCTGCTTCTTTCTTTAAGTCTGCATAGTCGTTTCTCATACGTTCTATCTCTTTGACGGAGTAGTTATATTTCCTCATTGCTGCTTTACATTTAGAACATTGCGGGTTCATTTTTGCGTTATATTCTGAAACCTTACCAGCTAAAACAACTAAAGCGTCAATTGCTCTCTTCATCTCAAACATAGCGGGTCTTATTTGTTTGTTCCATACCTTACCTCTTCTATCTTTATCTCTTATCTGCCATACACATTCAGCAACTAACGAAACAAAGTTGTCGTAGGTCTTAAATTCTTCAGATTTATATATGTCAGAAACATTCTTATATACCATGTCGCAATCTTTGTCCATAACCTTATGATTGCAATGAAATCCTAGAAACTCATAGTTTACCTTTCGTATGAACTTCTTTATTTCTACTGAGTCAGTTGGTTTCACTTCTATTTCATCGAATTCAGGAATAGTGAGCTTTTGTTGTTGGATTTCAGGCAATTTGGGTAAATGGTCGATGAGGTCCTGCATTTCATAAAGATACTGTTCATTTGTTTCATCTTTCGCACTACAGTCTAAATTACATGGTAAAAGTTCTTGCTTTATCTTCTGGATTTCTGTTTCAAAAGTATATGAAGAAGGAATGAAGCTTTTCATCTCTACTAACATAGATGTTGGATTCATGACTAAAGAGTTTGGTGCTGTTGTTTGAATTGTTGTTGTGCCGATTGTTGACATTTTTATTTTTTATACAAAATAAAAAATAAAAAAAAATAAAACTAACTTTATTTTTTATTTCGGGAAAATTCATGAAAATTCAAGAGGTGAAAAAAGAGGTGAAAAAACAGGTGAGATCTCACCTCTTCACCTAAACATTATTTTTGGTCATTTACACTCATTACGAAGAAGTCTTGACAAAACATTTACGTTCATGTTTGACAAAACATTTACGATGAAATCATGACAAAACATTTACGAAGAAGTCTTGACAAAACATGTACGTTCATTACGATGAAGTTTTGACAAAACATTTACGAAGAAGTTTTGACAAAACATTTACGATGAAGTCTTGACAAAACATTTACGAAGAAGTCTTGACAAAGCATGTACGCTCATGTTTGACAAAACATTTACGAAGAAGTCTTGACAAAACATGTACGTTCATGTTTGACAAAACATTTACGAAGAAGTCTTGACAAAGCATGTACGATGAAGTCTTGACAAAACATTTACGCTCATTACGATGAAGAAGTCATGAAAATTCAAGAGGGTAGAAAACAGGTGAGAAAACAGGTTAGATCTAACCATCTACCCTAAACATTATTTTTGCTGAATTCAGCAACAAAATGAACGAGGTCAGGATGTATGTAAATACATTTGAATTCATTCATAACACCCTTAGTAAGCTCATAAAATGCTTGTTTTGAGGTCGAGCCACTTTTGGCTCCACCGTATTCTTTCAACCAAAACTCAAGAATTTCCTGCATGAATTTTGTATAAAAAGCAACCGTCGGAATTCAGACTGTTGCTATATTCTTCACAAAACATTTACGCTCATTACGATGAAGAAGTCTTGACAAAACATGTACGATGAAGTCATGACAAAACATATACGAAGAAGTCTTGACAAAACATTTACGATGAAATCATGACAAAACATTTACCCGACATTCTCGTCAAATACAAAAAAAATGACACTTTTTCATTAGATAACTGTTATTTTTTGACGAAGTGAAGATTGACACTTCGTCAAAAAAATCCCTGAAATCATATCTTTACATACAAAAAAATACAAAAAAAATGACACTTTTTCATTAGATAACTGTTATTTTTTGACGAAGTGAAGATTGACACTTCGTCAAAAAAATCCCTGAAATCATATCTTTACATACAAAATAAAAAAATAAAACTAACTTTATTTTTTCTGTCTTAAGGAAATTCATGACAAATTCAAGAGGGTGAAAAAAGAGGTGAAAAAACAGGTGAGATCTCACCTCTTCACCTAAATTATATTTTTGGGTCCGGGAACAACTTTCTCTCAATTGGAGCTGTGGCATAATCTTTGCGTAAACGGTTCAGACCTTCTTCGAACTCTTGGTCTCTCTTCGATTTGGATTGAGATTGGAATTGCTGGGGTGGAGCTTGCTGGAACATCCAAGGGTTGGGGAAGTAAGGCATAGGCAGAGGAGGGTAGTTCGGGAAGCCTTGTGGTGGGTAGTAACCTTGAAGTGGAAATTGGTAGAAATTTGGTGGAGGTACTTGCTGGAACTGAGGTTGCTGAGGAGACTGTTGTGGTTCTTTAGGTTCCTCTGGTTTGGGAATGGACTGGGTTGGTGGGACGTGGGACATTCGTTTGTGTCCTGTCAGAAGGAAGAACTTTTCCTGTTGGAAGGAAAAACTTTTTCTGTCGGAAGGAAAAATTTTTTCTGTCGGAAGGAAAAATTTTTTCTGTCGGAAGGAAAAACTTTTTCTGTCGGATGGAAGGACTCGGAATGCCAGAAGGATTTGACGAGGCAGTTTACCTAATTTAAATAAACGACTGCGTAAAAGACTACTTGCGCAAGGTCATGAAGCCCCAAGGTCAAGTTCACCACTATTTCTGGAAGGGCTGCCTTGAATCTCGAGACTTCGACTGGAATTCCAATTCAAATACCAGAAAACACTCCTTTCGACGACATAAAGCAAGCAAAGAAAGAAGCTCTTGTTAAGTTCCTAAACAAACGTCCTTGGATACTACTTCCAAACAAGGAGAACCCCCTACCCATATGAAATTGGCAATTCAGTCTCTCCTTCGCTTCTCAGGACAACCATTCTACATAACCTGTGAAGGCGACATCCAACCAGTTCAGTAAACATCTCATTTTAACTTCACTTTTTTATGTTTTTTGTGAAAGTTTTAAAATAAATTGTTTTCATGAGTTTTCTACGATGTTAGAAAAAATGTTATTTTCTAATATCTTCACATTCAATACTTTTTCAGCACTTTTCCGTAGTTATATATGAAAGACAATTCGAGATAAAAGTCATAGTACAATGGAATAATATGTTGCACACCATTTGTTGTGAACCAAACTTGAAAGTCAGAGAAACTGTTACTAGGTGGTTCGTAGAATTTAGAAGCAAAGTCATAAAAGTCCTTACCAATACATAGAAAACTATTGTTGCTTGAACTGAAACTTGCATGACACATAACATTTTGAGGGTCAAACACGTTTCTATAAACTGTCAAATCTGCTGGTGGAAGTATAAATTTAAATGGACCATCTGGTGGTAATGGTTCGTTCTGGTTTAGTAACCGAAGAAATTGTGCCCAAGAACGTTTGTCTACTTTCCAAAATAAAAACTCTGTATCTCTTGGAGGGTTAATTTCAATCTTTTGAAATGAAACGGTGGAGTTCATCTTGTCATATTCTAGTTTCAGATAGTATGTTCCATTTAGTAAAGAGTCGTATTTTTCTTGAAATTCCCAATAATATTTGTTCATTTGAGTTTGAAAGTCATTTAGAGTTTTCTCAAGACTTTCGTCTGAATGAACTGTAAAGATTCTCATTTCGTCAAATTTGTCTATTAGACCATCAGAACCTTTATACTGCCCATGAAAATATACTGCGAACATAAATGCGTTAGTTCTATTTGAAAACAAAACTCTTCTAAATCCTATTGCCTTTGCATCTGAAGGACTTTGAAGCCAACGAATTGGATAGTCAAACCTGTATGTTCGGGATGAAATTTCTTCATCTGAAATAGTCCTACCAGCATTTGTAAAGATATAGTCTAACGGTTTTGTATCTGCTACTTTTGTTCTTTGTTTTTCAACCTGAAGCATTTAATATATGTAAAAATATATTGTTTTAAAATGGTATGCCATTTCATATTTCTCATCTAACAAACAAGTTTCCCAACGGTCTTCTCCAACAAACTCAGCGTACATTTCAAATAAAATAAAAAAATGTCACTTTTTAAAAAATAAATTTTTACTTCATGCAATGTTCACTAACATCGAAAGGCATGTCCATAAGACGTTCTTCTTCTAACCTCTCTAGTCTGTTTGGATAATTTGCACGTGCTGTTTCCAAATCCATTTCGTAGCGAAGACCAGACAATTTGTCATAGACTTTTATGGGTCTTCCCTTCCTATATTTAAAATTCTTCGAAACTCTCCAACCATATCTTTGCAACTCTGCTTTTATTCTAGCAGATTTTCTATCCATTCTATATGGGGGCATTTTTATAAAAATAAAAAAATATTTTTTTCTTTACTTAACATAACCGCCTGCTGCCATAAGTCTTTGACGCCAACCCATACCAGCTAATGAAGGTTGACTTGGTTTAGTTTCCAAACTAAACTTTGGTTTTGGTTTATCTTCAGTTTTTGGTTTTTCTTCTTCTATCGGTTTTTCGTCACTTTTCGGTTCCTCTGACTTTACTTCACTTGCAGGAACAGTTGTGTCGTCAACATCTTCATAAATATCATATGCCATTTGTTTTTGTTTTCCTTTCAACTTTTTGTGTTTGTTGTAAAGTTTAGAATATTTCGACTCTAAGTCAATGAGATGTTCTATAATGAACTGTTGGTCAGTGAAGTAAACTTTTCCATCTGTTGTCTCGAAAGCTCCTTCAGACTTCAATATTTTATTTGTGAGAGTCTGTTTCTTTTTTGAGATACTTGCCGTTCCATTTTTATGAAAAGTGACTTTATAGTTAGGGTTTGTATTTCCAGACCTGGCACTTTCTATTATTGAATTTTTCTCTTCATCTGTAAGTTCTTTGACAGGTTTTGACAATGGTTCTGAACTTTTTGTTTGTGGTGTCAAATCTACCGTTTCAACTTCTTCGGTCATTTCATCTCAGTAAAAAATTTAGTTTGGTTTGTTTTCAACTGGTTGTTGTTGTTTTTAAGTCGGTCTAAAACTTCCTGAGGTATAGGAAGAACTTGACAAACACGTTGTGTAACTGCTGGAAGCCGACAAATCCATCTTGAACCCATTTGTCTCAATGCTGTATTGTTCATTTCATCTCAGTAAAAAAACTTTACATTCCCCACGTTTGAGGCGGTTGAGGTTGGTTATTGTTTACCCATTGTTGTGCATGGTTATATCCTCTGTTAAAGAATCTTTCACCTTGGTCCATATAGTGTCCTGCTTGGTTATAGTAGTCATTTGCTTTGTTATAATAGTTTCCTGCTTGGCTTCCTACATTGTCCATCCATCCTTGAACTTTTCCTCTTGTTTCAGGATTTGGAATAAGATTTGTTGCATCTCGTGCTACATCCCAACCTTTCTGTACAGTTTGTATAATAGGTTGTGCTTTCTCTTTAAGTATACCTAATGTACTCAAAATCTTCCTTCCAACTCCAAATACACCTCTGGCTATTGTTCCCACTGCGGGCAAAAATCTGGATGCAACTCCTGCTAATGCGCCAAATAAACCCATTTCTTATAGGATAAAAATGACGAATCCAAACAAGGACCCCTATGTTTCTAAAGCGACAAAGAAAGCACTCATGGTAAAAATCTTTAGTTCAACCCAAATGCTTGGTTTATGGATATCTTGGAAAACATTCCGAGAGTTAGAACAGATGGACCACCATACTGGCTAATATTTGTCGGTCAAAACACAAGATACTGTGAAGCCATACCATTATGGTCCAAAAATATTTTAGATGTGAAAACTGCTTTGACAATATTCGTTGACAAATACCATCCAACAAAACTGACATCTGACTGTGAAAGTTCTTTCAAATCAGATGATGTAAAAAACTATCTGCGTTCAAAAAATGTAAACCAATATTTCATTGTCGACCAAAACCATTCTGCTCTTGGTGTCATTGACGGTTGTATAAAAATGTTAAGAGACTTAAACCAACCACAAGGTGGTGAAGCAAATGAAATGTCATATGACGACAAATATAGACACTTCTCCATGGCAAAGATGAGACAAGTTTTAAATATTTACAATAGCCGTAAACAAAAAGGTTTGGGAAACCACTCCCCCGAAGAAATGAAAAACAACCCTGACTTAGAGAAAGACTATATATTTAATAATTTAGTCAAAAGAGACAAACAAGAAAGAATGCCGGGCTTCAAACTTCAGAAAGGTGACAAAGTAAAAATAGAAATACCTAAACGCGACCCATATGAAAATACTATTGACTATGACAACAATGGGAACCCGACAGGTACTCACATTCGTGTTCGTAAAAATAGAAGAAAGTATACAAGAGAATATTATGAAGTTTTAGGCAAACATGGCAAAATGTACACACTGCAAGCAGAAGATAAAACTACTATTGTCAGACCTCGTTTCAAACTTGTCAAAGTTCAAGTGGTATACTTTCAAAGACAGTTCCTAACAAATATAAGACAACTCCTGACGAATATGCTAAAGAAGTTGAAAATGACGACTAAGCATTTCTATACCATGCGTAAACTGTCATGTAAGGTGGCATGTATTCTTTACTTTGTCCCGTTGGATTTGTTGTGAAAGTATGGACATGATTTCCTCCTGGTTCAGTTGGTCGAAAAGTCTTTTTTGCTGAATGGTTATAATCTGGAGATAAAACGTCAGTGCCAGCATAATATTCTGAGTTGTATAATGGGTGGTCTCTTAATGAGTGGCTATGGTCGCCAGAAAAGTTTGTAGTTCCTGTATGAGTGTGCGGTGGAAGGTTTGCTTCTTTAATTTTCTTCGAACCACCTGTTTCCTTTGAAGAGTTTGCACAATACAAAAACCTGTCGACTATTTGTTCCCATGCACCAACACCAAACATTACTTGAGGACCTCTTGCTTCCATAGATGTATAAATAGAACCTACTGGGTTCATTAAATCAAAATATGAGACATTATAGGATTGTCTCTTTTGAACTTAAAATATAGTGCAACTATTTCAGGTTTCTTCTGGTTTGTGTAAGAATATTTTTTTAATATATAATCTTATGTTTTCAGGGTAGGTAAAATCTTGACTATAATATTTATTTCTGTCATCTATATAATAATATACTATTCTCGTTTTTCTATTGCATTATATCTTTTATATCTATTAATCTAAATATAATGTTTGCTTTTGTTCATCTGCATGTAGTGTTCCTTCGTCATCTACATAGTCATAATAATATGGTGCTGGAGCTGGGTCAGGCAATGTCATATCTGCCATTTCATAAACTCGGAAATATTTCTTTTGTTCGTCTCCATATAAGTTTAAGTAGCAGTTGTTGTCTAATGGAACTTTAACTTGTGTACCATCATTCTTTATATAGCTTACATACATTTCATTGTTATTTTTCGGAATGAGTTTATACCGTATACCATTTCTTAAGGACTGTACAAACTGCCATCTAAAATATTTATTTTCTTCATTGACAGAAAAGTCACCAACAATAGTTTCAATATTTTTTGTTGTTCCTATCAAACTTTGGTATATTTCATTGACATATGTTTTATCTGCTTTATTTTCAAGGCTAACGTTTAAGTCTGTTATTTCAGATATAGAATGTGTATGTCCAACGGCACTTTTTCTGTTTAAGGTTTCTTGTAAGTTTGTAATATTTGCAATGGTATGTGTATGTCCAACGGCACTTTTCCTGTTTAAGGTTTTTTGTAAGTTTGTAATATTTGCAATGGTATGTGTATGTCCAACGGCACTTTTCCTGTTTAAGGTTTCTTGTAAGTCTGTTATTTCAGATATAGAATGTATATGAGTCTTTTTAGAATATTCGTTTTCAGCTCTTGTCACTTCACTTGACATTTTATTGTCAACATATGTTTTGTCTGCTAGTTCAGGATGAGTATGTTCTTTTGTTGCATAAGCATTGTTAGCTCTTTCTTCTTCTTTTGCTATTGCATCGTCTACATATTCTTTGTCAGCTTTGTTGTCAACATCTGCTTTCAAAAGAAGTTCATTTATAGGTTTCTCGTTTAAAGTTCCTTTTGTTGGATTTATACAGACAGTATTGTTCTTCTTGTCTTGAAATAGAAACTCATCTGTCATTGGGTTTAATGTCAGTTTTAAGTTTCCTTCTTTCAATGACTCAGATATCTTAGAATAGTTTGAAAAGTTTGTTGTGTTCTTATTTAGAGCTTGCATAATGAGTTGTCGGTTGTGTTGTATTTCTCTCATGGAAGCAATATCTTTCGACATTTTTATTCTAGATAAAATATGCTTCCAATAGAAAAAGAAAATTCAAGAGTTGCTACAACTAAACCATTAGATGAACTTTTTACTAATGTCGGTCAAAAGTTTGAGACAGAGACCGTAAAGCATGAAGGCTATCGTTTTGACTACCCATTAAGATGGCTAAGAGACCCATCTGTCACAAAAGCTATTGGCTTTCGTAGAATGAAGTTTGTGTCTGTAGAAGATAAAAGTTTTCCATTTATTGTAAGGTTTCATATAGATTATATATCTGAAGGGAAACGAAAAATGTGGGAAGAAATTGAGCTAATACAAGTTGACCTTTCATCTTCTCTACAGACTGCGTTAAAAAATATAGAAGATAAAATAAATTCATGTTATGCAAAATATGCTGATGAATATGCAAATACCGAGAGCACACTTTATGTGAGAATTGTATATGACAAACAAAATTCACAAGTGTCATTTCAAATCTACGAAAACAATCCAAATAAAGACGAACAAATATATACAGAATTCACTGCAATGTCATGGTATTATTTGCAAAGAATGTTAAATCAGAAAGTCGAACTTCCTTTAGCAAATATTTACAGTCGATATGCAAGAGATGAACCATATTTATTTAAAGATGTTTTCGACCAGCTGCTATTATTGTTCATGCTTCATTTTCTGGCGCCCAAAACTCTTTCTTATGCTTGGCAAATGACTTTTACGAAAAACCTACAAAGTTATACGAACCACCAAGTGGAAGTATTTCAGACTTTCAAGTATGGTTTACTACAGATGGAAGAAAAAGAATAATTCCATTATACCATGCGTTTTACTTAGAACTTAGTTTCATATACAACTACTATCGAACGGTAAAAATATAATTTTTAATACGGTTGAGGTGTTGGATTTGGTTGCCAACTAGACTGTGGTGCAGGTTCAGGCTGTTGTATAACAGGAGCTTGTTCTTCTGGTTCAGGGTCTTTAGGTATAATACCAACGAACTGACCTACTCTTTTACCAATATTTTGACAGTGTCCCATACTCCTCTTCCGACAGATTTTATTCCATTCCATATACCTCTTCCAACATTTCGAAAGAAGTTTCCTATCTTACTGAAGAAACCCATTTTACTATATGTAAAAATCTAATGTCCGCCTAGTCTCTTACGTTTCCTGTTGAGTTCCATAGCATTCTTAACTGGAGCTCATACATTCTGTTTCTCCTCTGGTAGAAAACATATTCTGGGTCAACTCCTGTGTTCGCGTCATCTGCATAAAGTTGTTTATATCCCACTTCAGGGTTTGTATAAAACTCTTTCCATCTCATATTTGCATACCATGGTGGCAAACCTAACGCAGCGTCATTTGACATGGCAGTTTGCATTTGTACATCTGTTGGCACTTGACCATAGTTTGCCATTGCAGTTTGTATTCTAACTTCATTTGGAATATTCTCTGGGTTTGGTTGTCCAGGTTGCTGTGCATTCGCTAAGTTCTGTGCGTCCATTTAATATTAGATAAAAATATCTCTTACGAGTACATATACTGAACATTTGCAGGCATTGGTTCATCTTCATATTCTCTGTACTTTTCTGCCACGTCAAATAAATAAATGACACAATGGAAAAAACCTAAAACAAGTAGTCCTATTTCAACCACATTTACTTACTAATAAAATTCTTTGTTATGACACTTTCTCCGGTTTATAGGACCTCTCTCATATTCTATCTTGTCATATCTAAACTCATAGTCATGTATGTCCTCTAAACTCTCATAACGGTTTCCAAACCACTTTTATCGGATGTAAAGTAAAAGCATGGATGGTTATGTAAAACGTCTAAAGTTTCTAAAAGTCTCTCAAAGTCCAGTCTACTTGGTATTGAAAATCCCATGTGTTATAGAACGGTGGGTCCACTATAAAGAAAACATTTTCCTTGTCTTTATATTTTTCATACAACTCTGTCCAATGACATCTCACAAACTCTATACCCTCAATATATTTTTCTATGTCCTCTTTTGAAAACATTTGTATAGTTAAGATATAAAACTTTTGACATAAAGTGTTTCAATGTCATGAACTCTTATAGCACCACTATATAATAGTCTAGCAGATATACTATCCCAGTCTATATATTCTGCTTTTTTCAAAACCTCTCTCACAATATTTTTCTTATCTAATGGTATACGTCCATCTTACCTATAGGTATCTTTTCTTTTAACTCTTTCAATATATTGTTTGTGTCTGGAATATGTTTGAGACGGTCCATATAGTTGTCGAAGTCATTGCATATAATCTTTGAGTCTGGGAATATTGTATGGCACAAATGGGATATATAGAAACTTCCACCGAACAAATCTACAAATGTTAGACCATTCGGTAGTTTCTTAAGTTTCTCTAATATAATATCTTTACATTTACTCTTATTTCCAAAGAACGGTAACGGTGGTTTTGTAAAATTCATTTATATATAATAATAAAAATGTTTTTTTCCTGAAAAGTGACAGAAAAGTGACAAAACATGAAAACATATATAATTGTGAAAAGTGACACATTATATAATGTTTTCGACCCAGAAGAAGGCTTCTTCCCAGAAGCAATGGAGGAAGAAGAAGAGTCCTCCGAATTCACACCAGAAGACTAACAATTTTCCGAATAAAAACTTCATTTATACTAAACATCTTCGGGGCTAGAGGGCACGAAGTGCCTGGAAGCCCCACTTCCTTTTTTTTTTTTTTTTTCTTCCAAATTGACATCCTTAATTTAATAAATTCGTATAAGGTCGCCAAAAAAAAGTGCGGAAATTAAAAACCGCAGTTTGAGCACTTTCTGAGAGTCTGTTTGTCAGAAAGTATACATTTGTAAACTTTCTGACACTAAAATTTTTTTGGTCCTTTCAAAGTTTTTGACAATGTCAAAAAGTATACATCGGGGCTCACAATTTTCCTCTCAAACGGCGGTTTTTTAAAAACGCTCAATTTTTCATCGACCTTATATTGTTAAAAAAAAAAAAAGGTAGTGGGGCTTCCAGGCACTTCGTGCCCTCTAGCCCTGAAGATGTTTAGTATAACTTTGTCCGGACAAGTAAGGGTCTATCGTCGCTACAGGAAAAGTTACGGGCGTTCCAAGGAAGTATACTTTGAGAAGCCTTTCCCCCTTATAGAATGAGATAGGACGGTTATTTTAC
>NW_026529168.1:0-2508 GCF_026262505.1 Trichomonas vaginalis G3 | reverse complement strand
TTTGTTTCATCCTGTGCGGTGCAATCTAAATTATTTGTTAAAAGTTCTTGCTTTATCTTCTGGATTGTTGTTTCGAAAGTATATGAAGAAGGAATGAAGCTTTTCATCTCTACTAACATAGATGTTGGATTCATGACTAAAGAGTTTGGTGCTGTTGTTGCTAACATGTTCTTACAATAAAAATAAAAAATATTTTTTTTAAAAACTAACTTTATTTTTTATGTTTTTTGTGAAAGTGTCAAAACTCATGAATTTCATGAGTTTTCTACGATGTTAGAAAACGTGTTAGAAAACGTGTTAGATCTAACATTCTAACATAAACATTATTTTTGGGTCTTTTACGCTCATTACGAAGAAGAAGTCTTAACAAAACATTTACGATGAAGAAGTTTCGACAAAACATTTACGATGAAATTCATGAAAATTCATGAAAATTCAAGAGGTTAGAAAAGAGGTTAGAAAAGAGGTTAGATCTAACATTCTAACATAAACATTATTTTTGCCGAAAAAAATGGTTCATTTACTCACAATATTTTTGTACAAAACGACCCCAAACTTTTAACTTCTTTTCTGCAGCTTCTAATGCTATCTTAGCGAGTTCATATTCTCTAAATTCTCTCTTTAAATCTTCTTGTTCCCATTGGTCTAGTTCGTATGGCGAGTCTCTATAACTAGAACATATCTCACGTTCATGTTCTATTTGTTTTTCATGCATTTTTCTAACTTCTTCTTCGAACAAAGGTTTAGCATTCTCTACTGTATCTTCAAGTTCTTCTTCATCTAATTTCTCATGAACTTTCTTGTCTATGGAGTCCAGAATTTTTCCAACTGCTATACAATATTTTGGAGAAGCCCACATTGCTATATAGTTTACAAGTCTTGGGTCTACATACGTTCCTCTAACCTGTTTGATTTCATCAGGAATTCCTGCATGAACTGTGTATAAAAAGCAACCCGCGGAATTCCGCGGGTTGGTATATTCTTCACAAAATGCCTCAAAATACTCTTCCCAGGACTTATTTTCCAACAACCTTCTAAAGTCTTTCCTAAACTGCTGACACATATTTGTTGCATTTATATAACCATCCTTGTCTCTACGTAAGACTTCAATACCGTTATAAGTGCCTTTTGTGAATGTTTCGCCATTAGATTTGTTCGTGAACGTTTTTGCTTCGACTGTCATACTGTTCTTACAATAAAAATAAAAAATATTTTTTGGTGGGACGTCGGACATTCGTTTGTGGCTTAACCGTCGGACCACAACGATAAAAATCTCGACAAAACATATACGATAAAAATCTCGACAAAACATATACGATGAAGTCTCAACAAAACATTTACGATGAAGTCTTAACAAAAAATATACGATGAAATCTATTTCCTGTGTTGTTGTCAAAATGTCATGTTGTCACACTTTTTCAGAGAAGTTAAAATGACCGAGTGACCGAGTGACCTGGTCGCCTAAAATATATTTTTTTCTATCTTAAGGAAATTCATGAAAATTCAAGAGGGTAGAAAAGAGGGTAGAAAAGAGGTTAGATATACCCATCTACCCTAAACATTATTTTTCAATACTTTTTCAGCACTTTTCCGTAGTTATATATGAAAGACAATTCGAGATAAAAGTCATAGTACAATGGAATAATATGTTGCACACCATTTGTTGTGAACCAAACTTGAAAGTCAGAGAAACTGTTACTAGGTGGTTCGTAGAATTTAGAAGCAAAGTCATAAAAGTCCTTACCGATACATAGAAAACTATTGTTGCTTGAACTGAAACTTGCATGACACATAACATTTTGAGGGTCGAACACGTTTCTATAAACTGTCAAATCTGTTGGTGGATGTATAAATTTAAAAGGACCGTCAGGTGGTAATGGTTCGTTCTGGTTTAGCAACCGAAGAAATTGTGCCCAAGAACGTTTGTCTACTTGCCAAAATAAAAACTGTGTATCTCTTGGAGGGTTAATTTCAATCTTTTGAAATGAAACTGTGGAGTTCATCTTGTCATATTCTAGTTTCAGATAGTACGTTCCGTTTAGTAAAGAGTCGTATTTTTCTTGAAATTCCCAATAGTATTTGTTTATTTGAGTTTGAAAGTCATTTAGAGTCTTCTCAAGACTTTCGTCTGAACGAACTGTAAAGATTCTCATTTCGTCAAATTTGTCTATTAGACCATCATCACCTTTATACTGACCATGAAAATCTACTGCGAACATAAATGCGTTAGTTCTATTTGAAAACAAAACTCTTCTAAATCCTATTGCCTTTGCATCTGAAGGACTTTGAAGCCAACGAATTGGATAATCAAACCTGTAAGCACCGGATGAAATTTCTTCATCTGATACAGTCCTACCGGCATTTGTAAAGATATAGTCTAACGGTTTTGTATCTGCTACTTTTGTTCTTTGTTTTTCAACCTGAAACATTTAATATATGTAAAAATATACTGTTTTAAAATAGTATGCCATATAGCTTCTTGAATTTGTTAAGATATAGTCTAACGTT
>NW_026529167.1:0-45024 GCF_026262505.1 Trichomonas vaginalis G3 | reverse complement strand
AAACCAGGTTACAAGATTAATATAATGTATTTTCTATCCAATTATCCATATAATATCTTATCCAGAAAAAATAACTTGATCAATACCAAATGATTTTTTAACTAGTAAATAAAGTATTTTCTTTACACACACATTGTATATCATAGTTTTTTTTTTTGGTTTCGCAAAACATCCAAAAACAAATATGCTATAAAAGTGACAATTTTAGCAAAACGAAACCCTTAAAATAATTATACATTTCAAGTTAAATTTTAATTTTGATAAATAATTTAAATTTCAAAATATCAAGTTCAGTTCGACTATGTATGTAGTAATTCCTCAATAAAGTGCCAAAACCCTATTAAAATATATGAACATTTTCAACATTTTAATGTTTTTATTTAAAAATTTGATGGAATATGAGCTTCAAACAATTATTATGTAAATAAAAATAATTAAATATATGTATTTATTCGTATTACAACCGTAGTAAGTCGATTCTTCCTTTCTTCTACTGAGATTTGAATTTGATTTCGAATTGTAAAGAGATTCAAAGGGAAAATACTAGCGGATAAAAACTACCTCCATGAAAGGGTCATAATGGAGTCAAGTTGTATTTTTTGATATTTTTTGCTTTTCGAGCCTAAATAGGTAGCCAAGATAATGCCTAAAAATAAGGTTCTAAATTCTGAAGTTTACATGATCCTCTCGTCTGCACCCTTAAATAGTTGATAAACTTTTATCAAATTTCGCGATTAAATTTTTTATTTTTATTTTTTTTTAGTTCTTTGTTCTTAGATACAGCACTTCACAGTGCTTCCAGTTCCATCCGACATCAACGCCACACTTGTAGAGCAGATCCAGCAGCTCGGCAAGCTTGGCAACGCCGCAATCGACCAGGAGAAGGCCTTCTTCACAGCAGCTGCAGCCAAGGACAACAAGAAGACAGCTACTGCAATGGTCAACTACGCGAAGGCAATGAAGGCTGCTGTCGAACAGATTCTCCGCGCATCTGCCACGATGACAACACATTCCAACCAGAATATGCTCACAACTGGCGTTTCCAACATCGTCAACTCATTCAAGTCCATCCTCACAATCCTCAGGAACAGATTCCTCCTCAGAGAAGACTGGGCCCACATATCCGCAGAGGCCAAGCGATCCCTCGAGAACGAGTTATCCACAGCCATCAAGGTAGTCAACGAAGCCGTCGAAATCGCTCATCGCGAAGAAGCCATGAACGATGCCGTCACAAAGCGTCTCCGTGCTGCCCTCAAGCCACTCATGACAGTCGCTTCCAAGGTCGACTCCCAACTCCAGGCCGCCCAGGAGCGTACATCATCAATGTCCAGAGAATGGGCTCTCCAAGTTCTTTCTCTCAGATCAGCCCTTTCCAAGGGTACAATCAAGATCATGTTCCACACCAAGGAACATCCATCAGCCAATTCCAACAAGTACGCAGATCTCGGGGAGAACGTCACACAGCAGCTCGCTAAGATCTCTGCTGACATCAAGAAGATCCTCGCCGGCGTAGACGAACCAGAAAAAACCGTCATTGGAATCATGGATTCTCTCGCTGGTGTTTGCCAAAACACACAGAAGGGATCCGGCATCGAAGACCAGGCTCTTCTTGAGGCATTCAACATCGTCTTGAAAGGAAAAAGTAGCTGTGGTGGCAGTGTTACTTCTTCAGCAAAGTAACAATCAAAGCTGCATATTCTCAAGCGTTTGAACCTCGAATTTCGCGTTATCAAAGCCCGTACAACTCTCTAGATATATGAGGCACGGTTTATTTTACGTTTTTGATTTAAAATCTTTTTTTTAACTATTCATCTGATGGTAAAAATAAATCATTTACAAAAGAACAATAAAATGTTTCAGTTAACTGAAATAAATTCAGAAAAATAAATAAACTGAATAAATTCGGATGATTGAATTTCTTGGGTTATCTACAGCTTTAGTTTTATCTGGTAGCCTTA
The DNA here is from genome assembly GCF_026262505.1 of Trichomonas vaginalis G3. Classification (NCBI taxonomy): domain Eukaryota; phylum Parabasalia; order Trichomonadida; family Trichomonadidae; genus Trichomonas; species Trichomonas vaginalis. Next base: position 43,066 of record NW_026529167.1, on the reverse strand, counting down.
GACGTTCAAATAGATTTATACAAGAAGAATAGGTAGACGGAAAAATAATTTGAGTCATTTGGAGTGAGTTTTCATTCCTTGCATTTAAATAAAATGTATTATCTTCAAAATGAGATTCTTGTAATTTGAATAAACTTTCCCCATATAATATAAATTTAGTCGCCCTATTTCCTTTAAAATAGCATTGGTTTATATTCAGACTTGTAGCTTGCGATAAAATTAATTTATCAGCTCGAATTGTATTATCAAGAACATTGCATAATGAAAGACGATGGAAATTATTTTGATGTTCAAAACAACACATAATTTGTGCGGCATTATTTTTGAATTGGCACCAGCCGACCAACGCTGTATCGGATCTATATGGATTAGAAAGTACATAATTTGCAGAGCCTCCTATATTAGAATCAGATATATTGCTAGATAAAGCTCGAATTGCACCATAATCATGATATAAAATGCCTATTCCTTCACCAGAGATTTTAGTGAGCGATGATTCTACAATATAATTTTTTGTAACAGCTCTAGAATCCTGACAAACATATGAATAAACTCCTTTTTCAGCTAATGAAGAAATTGCAAAACCACAGAGTCTATACTGAACAAAATTTCCTGATGAACCAAAAGTTATACATCTACCGTTTTGGGAGTTAGAACATTTTATAAATGAAGAAGTTGCAATATGAGTTTTTGTTGTGGTTACGTATGAAGTCAAGTCAATGATGCTAGCGTCAATGAAGTTATCGAATAAAACAGATTCAACAAAATAATTTGTATTTTGTCCAGAAAGGCTTCCACTTGTATTAACATATGTATATGTGCTCGTTTCAGTATAGAATGTTGTCCATACATCAGTTGATGGGCCTGAGAAACGAAGAGACTCTCTTCTCCCATAAATAAAGAAAAACATTATTTTAAATAAATTCAGAAAAACCACTGAGATTGAAAAGAATGTACAATTTTGAAAGAAAATCAAAAAATTGAAATAGATGTAAACCAAACCATCAAAAATGATATTTAGAAATACACCGAATAATCGATAAAAATACTTTTAAATTCTGTCAAAGATTTTGTATTCAATTTACAACATGAATTAAATAATATTGTAATAATAATATACAAACAATTATATGAAAAATCTTATCAAAGATTTCTGTTTGACATAAATTAACATCATTCTTCCCAAAATTGAGTTTAACTCAATTTTGGGAAGAATGATTAGAATTCTATTTCAATCAATTTACACGTGAAATTTTAACAAACTAAATTATTAGTTCTCTCAAAAATAACGGTTTTGGCATAAATTATAAAATTATGGAAATTACACCAAAATTTAAGTAAGTTCAGATTATGTTAATAATCCAGGTCAGGTGAGTGGGGCTTCCAGGCACTTCGTGCCCTCTAGCCCCTAAAAAAACCTAGAGGAGAACTAAAAAAATTATATAGTAAAAAATTAAAGTTTTTATTCGATAAGAACGACATCGCTATCGTTTTCTTCTTCCTCCTCCTCTTCTTCATAGTCAGTATCTGATGGCTCTTTGTCAGCCACATGACCAGCAACAAATATTGAGACAAATTGTTTCTTTGGTTTTGTTAGCAGGAACTTTTGATGGTCGTAGAACACGAATTCTACATTTTGAAAATGTTGTGCTGAGTATTCTGTGAAATGGGAAATTGGAATTGGTTCTCCCATGCCAAAACCAGCAATGGACGCGAACAAAACATCGTCTTCGACTCTTGCAGGTTTGTCAATTGCAACAGTAGTTATTATGTGAGGTTTTCCTTCACATCCTGCAAGAGATTGTACATGATAGATTGCTTTTTCTTCTCCCTCAGGAACTGAAAGTGTGAAATGGAATGAGAGTTCTCCATATTCATTTGCTTCTTCGTAATAGTTGTATGTTGTAGGATACACCAATTGAAATTTTCCTATTCTTGTTTCCCTCAGGTGTTGTCTATATTGCTTGGGAAAACATAAAATAAATTGCTCTATAGCTTGTGTTGCTATTAGATTAGTTGTAACTGGTAATTTTGAGGCGAAAAGGTCTACAAGAACACCGGGATTTTTTATGTCGTTTTCAATTGGTTTAAGAGATTCTATGACTTTGTTAAACATTTCACTATAATCTGTGTTGTCTTCGACCCCCCAATTGTTAAGAAGTTTATACAACAATTTCAGTCTTTTCATGGCGTATTTTCTTTGAATGGATTCGGGTAGCGAGAGGTTACAGTCGTCGCTTTGTATTTCGTTACTCGAATATTGTTCAAGAGAAATTAAATCTTGAAATTGTGCTCTTGTTAACATACTTGTAGTTTGAGAGACTATATCTTGTTCTATTGGTTGTACATCTGTTTCAGATGTTTCTGTTGTGTTTTGAGAAGAAGAAGAACTCAAATTGTTGGACAATTTGTCTTGAATTGTAAAACTATGTGAAACTTGTTCTGGTGCTGTTTGGACATCTGTTTCAGATGTTTCTGTTGTGTTTTGAGAAGAAGAAGAACTCAAATTGTTGGACAATTTGTCTTGAATTGTATGAGGAGGTTGCTTTGGTATTATAGGAGGTCGTAAGGGTTTTGAGAATGGTGAGACATAAGTTGTAGGAACTTTAACTGCAGAGGTAGTCGACGAATTGTTTGCGACACTTGTTCTTCCTTCCATTATGAAAAATGAACTGTTTTTTTCGGACCACTCATAGAAAAGTTTGAGATGAACCGTTTTCGTCAACGGTAACCCCGTCTATTTTTTTATTTTATTTAATAGTTACCGTTGGCAAACCGTTCCATCTCAAATATTGAATGAACTATAAACGTTTTTTGTTTTCTATATATACTTTTTTGTCCAACGGTAAAACTTTTTACACAACGGTTTTTGAGAGTCGTCGCCGTTGACTTTTTTGTAGAGCACTCAAAATAGTATAACTTTGTCCGGACAAATAATGGTCTATCGTCGCTACAGGAAAAGTTACAGGCGTTCCAAGGAAGTATACTTTGAGAAGCCTTTTTCCCCTTATAGAATGAGATAGGACGGTTATTTTACAAAACTGACAACACTTTGACCGAGTAGTTTTTTGTGCTGAACAAAAAGTGTCATATAAACATCTGTCAAAACCGCTTTTTAACTTCACTTAAAAGCCACGTAAGCTACGTAAGAATATACGTAAGAGGAAGGAGCATTGAAACATCCAATAGTAAAACTGACACCACAACAACAATTGCAACAACAAATGATGAATGACCCCACTATGTTGCAACAAATGTCAAGCAACCCTATGCTTTTAAACCGAGTTATTGGTGCACAGAGTGGAGGTTTAAGAGCGGCACTTTTAGCGAAAATGGCAGGCTATGGTGGAGCTGCAGACGGAACAGCTTATAACCCTCAAAGTCAAATGAATTTGAGTTCACTCAAAAATCAAATAACAGATGTCAAAAAGTCAAACATAGACATACAGAAACAAATAAGTGAAAACGAAAAGAAACTAGAATATGACAGACACACAAAGAAACTCAATGAGTTAAACGTAGAGAAAAGAAGAAAGAAGAAAAACTGAAAGAACTAAGTACAGAGGAATATGCGAAAAAAGTGTCAGAAAAAGCAGCAGAAGTAGCAAAAATGGAACAAGATGTTATAAATTTGAAAAACCATACTACTCAATATAAAGTACTGAAAGATGAAGAGATAAAACAAAAGCCATGAAGACATATATGGATAGCGATGAGTATAAAAAAGAAGTTGAAGCAAATGTAAAGGCAGAAAAACTTTTACAGTTGCAAAACCAAACCGTACAGTATGAAAACTTAGCACAAGAAAGTAAAAATAACGACGCAGCCATGCAAAAGGCAATGAAAAGCGCAGAATATATAAAGTTAATAATGACTGGTTAGATGCCCAAGCCAACGCTAAAGCAGCCCAACTTATAGGGTCAATAAGACAAAAATACAAGCGGATGAAGACAGTTCAAATGAAGCTTTAATGAATGCTGACTTTAGAATGCCTTCGAAGCTCTTCATAGTAAGGTGAAACTAGTGAACGACTTCTCATCTGGAAAGAAACTGAAGTCTGAAGGTTTCGACAAAAGAGTTAAGAGAAGTAGCACAAAATATGACGAAAATAACAGATGCAGCAACGAGACAGGCAGTTCAAAAGTGCCTATGACGCCGTTAGAGCAACTGTTGTGGAAAGTCAAGAAAAGAGTTACAACAGACCAAAACAGACCTAGTAAATGCTTTCTAAGAACGAAAAGTCAGGTAGGACATTATGCTGCAGATGGAACATATGTGCCAGCTGGTGGAACTTATATACCACCAAACCCTCCAAGAGAAGCACCTGCACCAGGACTACCTAAAACATTTACATCGTCACATGGACACAGACACAGGCATGCACCAAAACCAACACAAACAACCAGTTCAAAATCCAGCACCACAACAAACCAAAACCAACAGTTCAAAACCCTGCACAGCAACCAACAGTTCAAAATCCAGCACAGCAACCAACAGTTTCAAAAACCCTGCACAGCAACCAAACAGTTCAAATCCAGCACCACAACCAAAACCAGCACAACAACCACCTCCACAACCAGCACAGCAACCAACAGTTCAAAACCCTGCACAACAACAACCACAAACAGAGCAAGGACATAAAAGAAGTAGAGAAAAAGGAAACCAAGAATTCTTAAAAATGCTTAAAGGAAGATTATGGTTACCCAGATACTCTTGACTTTTATGTGACAGATATAAAGAAGCTATTAGAAAGTTCAAGGAAGGAAATACTGACCCGAACCTATTTAGCTTTATGGTCAGCATCAAATGGATATAATCTCAAACCTGGAAAATACAAGCTCGCTAAGGGATATGATTTTAATAGCATATCATCTAAATGACATGAATGAATTACTCCGAGATATTTGGTGTCAGAGCTAAATGATAATTCAACTCTCTTCATGAAACGCGTAAAAAATAGAGACGGAACGAAAGAAGAAAGGTTTATGAGTCCGAATGACTTAGATAGGGAACTTGTTAAAACGGTCTCGGAAATTATGAAATGCCACCAGATGAGGTACAAGAAACTCCACAGGAAGAAGTTCAGATACAACCAGACATGGAAGAAATAGTTCAGCAACAACAGCTAGAAGAGCCTGAAGGAAACGAACAAATCCCTCCTTTGGAAACTAACTTCACAGAACTAGATGAAGATTTGGAACAGCCGAAAATCTTGACCCTCAACAAGTGTATGCGGAGAATGGAATCTTTCCAAGAGTCTAAGAAAAATTCGGCTGACATAGTAGAAGAATATCGCAAAATGTTTACCGACAATACAAAAGACTCCAACATCAGATGAAAATATTCAGCATAGAATGGAAGTACTGAAAGATAATGTACGCAAATACAAATAATCCTTTTTACTTACGACCATATAACGTTCAATCTTTGCTGAACTCGGTGAAAATAAAAGGTTAAATTTCAACAAAACATATAGAAATGAAACATTGTTTAAAGTTCATTCAGAACCTAACCAATATGGAAACAAACCTACTTTTGTTTCTGCAGACTATGAACTACAATGAGATGGGGTCAATAAAGCTAATCCGGATAGGTGGTTCATAAACTTACAACCACAATTCCAAGAAGTTGTAGACGCAATGGAAGTGAATGGTGAACCAGATATAGCTGGTATTTTCAGCGCGGCTTTAATGCCATGAAAGATATGAAAGATGCAGATATTTTGGACCAGTATGAAATGAACATGGCTGATGGAAATATAACACCTGACGTTCTAGAACATTTATCTCAAAGAACTACACAGAACCATAGAGATGGTATATTTGGTGAAGAGTTTAGAAAGAAAGTTAGGAGAGAGAAGGAAGAAGAACCTATTGTACATGACCTTGCAAACGAAAGTTTGCAAAATGTCATAAAAACTTACTTTGCAGACAATGAACTGAGAAGGGATGAATATTTAAGAAAACTCAAATGGACAGTACCAAATGAAATGTTAGTATTGAAAAACATGTTCCTTGACAAAAATAAACCAACTACAGAAATAAATGACGCAAGACTGAAACATTGGTAAAAGCTTTCCCATTCACAAAAGATATTATTGGTACATGGAAAGAAAACCAGAATGCTACAAAAACATATATTTGGAAACGAGCTTATTCCATATGGACAAGCTCTGTTTGAAGAGCTTGAACCGGAAACTCAGGAAAGAGTCATGCAAACAATAAGCGAAGACTCAAATACAAACTATGACAAAATCTTTCTAGGATATAGGTTACCTGAGATGGGCGACCAGAGCCCAAAGAAAAAGGACATGGGAAATTTACAACATACTAGGTGAACATGAGGCAAAGATGCAACAACTTGAAGCAGAGGGCAAGTTACCAAAAGCGACACCAAAGAAGAAGAGAAGAGTAGAACAAAGTGAAAGTAGTGAAGAAGTAACTTCATCTAGTGAAAGTAGTGGCAATGAAGGAAAAAGAAGATTAAAAACTCAGTCAGGAAGAAAGTAAAGCTTGGTCCGAGTGGTTCTATTATGACAATAAATCCAACTATTCTATATTTTTACCCATATGAAATGTACGCCGCTCAGAATATAACCCAACAGTTTTGGATGCCATGAACGGAAATGTTTCCGAATGGTAATACGAATGCGACAATGCCATTAGAAGTCAGAAATAGTTCCTGGAACTTACGAATATACAACTGCTGTTTCTTATGAAACGTAGGTGAGTTTGGAGAAGGTTCTTCAACAACAGTAGATATTGCTTGCGAAGGTTTCACATTATTTCTATTGACAACTCAATTCTTATACGTGGAACAAGACATTGAAATAAAACCTTCTGCCAAGTTGTCTGACAAGAAAGGTTGCAATGGAATTTTCTATGTCGGATACCAATATGCTCCAGAAGTTTTTATGGGATATAAGATATATTCTAACTCTGACTTAGTTCAAACAGTAACATGGGCAAACTATGAATGGTTCGCTTTGAGAAACTCAGTACAACCACAAGCTAGAGAACAAAAGACCAGTATGCCACCATTGAGAAAATAAGAAGACTTGACCCTAACGTTCCAGAGTTTATGTTAACCTTTCTGACAAACTGCAGCAGCAGTAACCAAAGTAAAAACTGAAACTTAGAGTTCCTTTGTCATCTTTCCTCATTCAGGTTTTAAGATACTTGCCAAAACTGGGCAGGAAAAATTTCTATCGAACTTACTCCAAGCAAAAAATAACTTAGTCATTGCACCAACACAAGACCCATTCAGCATTACTGTAGCTGGAACTGGTGGAGCCAAGTTCTGTGACTTTTGCAAAAGACAAAGTTGACTTAGACTTGGTTTCTCAAACCTCAACACTGAAGTAAACTATTATTTCAATGCTGCTGGAGATGCTTGGGACCCAGTTAAGTTCACTATGCGAACAGTTTGAATGCAAAGAGAATAGAAGCAGACTTGCCGTTTAATATGTTGGACCAGATATTTCAAATGCTTTAGCTGCCAAATATATGCAGTTCCATTTATGTTCCCTATACACCAAATATCTGTCAAAGACTTTGCAGGTGAAGTTGGAAACCAAAATCCAGGAGCCGAAGTGCAAGAACAGATATTGCTTTAACAACTGCAATGAAACATGCAGATACTATGTTTGTACTGTTCAGACGAACTATAATGACTATTCTTGTTTCTACAACCCTGGTATTAAATATCATATAAAACATAGATGGCAAATATTATCCAAGAAGAGAATATTCTACAGTTGAGGATATGAGGTCATACAACTTGACATTAGATGCTATGAACTTTAACAACAACTTCACAAACAACCATTAACCCTGAAATTCAAAGTTTCTATTATGCATATGTGAAAGTATGGACTCATACAGGAGGTCAAAAAAATCATATACAAAATGGAGACCGTTCAAACTTTTGGCTTGGCATTCCATTTGCTGACTCAGAAGACTTTATGGGTGGTATTTCAACTGTTGGTACAGTTCAAATACAATATACTACTGGTGACAGAGACGGTCCAGATGAATTGAAAGCAAAGAAGTTTACAAAACCAATAGCACTTTTCACGGAAGATGCTCTTTTGAGATTCGTTCGATGAAACCTGCTGGGCTCCCTCAGATTGCATAACGACAGCTTCCATCGAGCAGATTTTGGCAGCAGGTCAGTAAGTTGTTCTTGAACTGACTTCTCTCCGTCAAATATTGACAGTACGCCAGTTTTGACATAATATTGTATTATAAACTTTCCTTAGTAATATCTGTAAGTTTTGAAGTTATATTTTTGTCTGCTTCAAGAACTTTCACCATTTTCAGTTATACCAACTTTCTTTGCTTTATGAAAATATTTAGGTTCAGCAAAAGACTGCTATTCTATAACATTTTCCATTGTTTGTGTAAAGAACTATTCTGTCAATGTATTTGTATTGTTTGTGAGTATAAACTTTGTTCTGCTTCAATTCAATAAGATATACCGAATACGTCCATCTTTTTATTCTAAGTAAAATGTCATTTCCGAAAAATAGAAGCGTAAGTGTTTCAAAAGGTTTAAATGGCGGTGGCAGATGTGAAGTTAAATTCACCAACTCAAAACAAACAGTCAAAGTGTTTTGTCAATGTCAAAGACAGAGATGTTGAAGTGGGAAACCATACGAAGACGAAGATGTATAACAATTGTTCCTGTAAAAGAACCAACATATCCTGAAGTTAGCAGAGACTTAAGTTCTGTTGCAGAATATTCGAAACGACTACCAAACAACTGAAAGACAACTTCAAACTCAGGAGAAGATTTGTCAACTTAAGTATAATGTTAAACTTGGTCGAACACAACCCTGTAAAAGTGAACTCATAGTCATTCGCACCTCATGAAGTTTTGAAAGAACTATTGAAACTTTTTGACAGAGGCAGACGATATAAACATCAAAGAAATAGAACCCGACATTAGTTGCTGTGGTGTTTCATATAATGTCATTGACAAGAATATACGTTATGAAAGGAGTGAAAGTTGAACTTAAAATATAGTTTCCCAGACGTTATAAAATATTTGACGACCACAACATTTCATTAAAATTTATTTGCTAAGTAAATGGCAGAAGACATAATGGTATTATAACTATACGACTAAAAACCCTGAGTCATATAATTCTATAACAACAAACTTACAAAGTCCTCAAGGACGATATTGAAACTAACCTTAAACACAATGACGACTAAAGCCTGTTTTGCTCTTTTGACACCAGAAGACTTTATTGTTGTGAATGGTAAAAAATACTCCTTTGAAGATACTTACTCAGATATACCACCAACAGGTTTTGTGACTTATTTAATACTTTAAGTACGGGTGTAACATGTGCTGCACACTAAGAGCAGTTCATTATGTTTGGATGTCCGACTGAGTTTACTAAATAACACGATATGAGCTATAATACAAAACTTATTTCTGTTTTTACTACCAACAGTTTCCTATAACAGGAAAAGGTCATAAAGGAATGTCTATTCATTGACATTAAGCACACCCAATCTTTATATGTTTCAAACTTAGGTTCAAAGTGTTATTCGAATGTCAGACAGAAACTATTATGACCAAAAGATACTTATGCGTATAAACAATACTTTCTCTGCTGGTTTGCCTATTTTCATTCGAATGCAGAATTTTCAACCTTAGTGAACTAACACTTTGGCAGTATAACGTTGACATTAGTTGACGCAAACTTTGTCTGTAAAACTTTTATGTCCTATGTATTTGTCAATGACGCAGAAAGTTTCGAATTGAAGATGCAACTGAGTGAAAGTATTGTATTACAAGAACAACTTCAACAACAAATAGCTCAAGAACAACAAATGGAACAAATGGAACAACAAAGTCAAGAATAAAAAATAATATTTTTTTATTTTTATAAAAATGTACAGAATAGAGTGTTCAGATTTTATGACTTCCAACATCAAAATATGTGTCCATTTCGAGACTATAACAAAGCAGTCGAGAATTTGAAACGTTTAGTCATTATGTCGACTCTGCCCCAGAATGTTATGTTATGAAAGAATGGGATGTAGTCTTTAAACAAACCAAGAGCAACAATAGTGTCTGAACAAGAATGTAGACAGAAACTTAAGAAAATAAAAGTTGTACAAGTTGGATATGAAGATTTAGATGCTTGGGATATCTTATTTGTCAAAGTTTAGAAAGATTTTCAGTTCGAGGTATAAAGTTCTATACACCTTCTCCAAACTTCTATTCTATCTTCACTGGATATAAATACGAACAAGTAGAATGAAACACAGTATTATAGAAGCATCTGGTTAGACCAAGTCAAAGAAATTATATGCAATGGAAACGAAAAGGTTTATGAGTATATCTATGTTGGTTGCAAACATCTTACAACATCCAAGTGCTAAAAATGAAACTGCTCTCATATAATTGGAAAACAAGGACAGTAAGAACACATTCTTTACAGATATCTTATGCAAAACTGTTAGAGAGTTATTCGAAACCCTAATATGACAAACTTAGAAAACATCTGTGGCAAGTTTAACTCCTCAATAGAGAAAGTTAGTATAGGCTAAGTCTTGTACTGAGCACTGCGCGCCTCCGTACACCATTTAACCTTAAATATTTACAACCGTTAACGTATATTTTACACACAACGACAACACTAACTTAACCTTAAATATTTACAAAGCCACCAACCACTCACTCACTAATGTAAAAATAAAACGTTCTCACTTACAAAAGTATTGCAACTCCTCCATTGCTGTGTTCATATAAACAGCCTCATAATCTTTCTGACTCACTTTCTTCTTCATATAGGTCAAAATCACTGTCAAAATGAATGTTAGTAAGTTTTGACAAAGCTAATGAAAATACGTTTACCGTTTGTATCGTATGCTGTATAAACTTTCCATTCTTCATTCCTTCATAAAACGCTCAAACTAACTTTACCCTTTCTCCCTCGTATCTGATAGAATGTATTTTCACGAGGAACGAAGAACAAATTATTGAAACTCATGACCGTTGTAGTTTGTTATCTCAATAGTTCGTCATTTATATAAAAATAAAATAAAAAAAAAAATAAAAAATAAACTTAAAAATAAATGATATCACCACCATCACACGTATGAAAACATAGCACAAAAAATAAATTTAGGTGAAGTGTGAGATCTCCCGTTTTTTCACCTGTTTTTTCACCCTGTTGAATTCATTGCTTTATAACTCTCTTCCTTTCTCCAACTCTTCTAACTCTTCTTAAGTTCAGCAATGTTGTCCTCATGAAGTTTAATCTTCCTTAAATACCTTCTCTATCTAATGGTTGCTTTATCTTTCTAAACTGAACTCTACCATCCTTCATAGTATGAATGTAAAAACCTTCTGGAATAGTTCCTGATTTAATGTATTCTACCAAAAACTTTGTTTCATTGCTTCAGTGACTTTAGTCGTCATTTCAATCAAATAAAATTTAATATATAAATAAAAATAACCGTTATTTTTTTAGTAAGGAAACGCAGAATTTTACGATTTATTTGAGAGAGGTTCTGGTTTAAATGTTGGAGTCGGTTTTAGGAGTTGACTTTTGAAACAGGAGTTTGTCTTCCATAGGTTCAGGAGTCATTGAAGGTTTTTGCTTGTGAAGGCGTTGGTTTTGGCGAAGGTGTTGGAGTTTGTTTAACTTCAGCTACTTAGTATTATTTACAACATTTGCTTTATTTCTTTTCAACATTCATAACTGCTCCTGCTGTAGCTAGCAAACCTAGTGGGAGAAACCATAATTTTATATAAGGACTTGACCAAATGCTATTTTGACAGGAGCTGGTGGAACACCTAACCTGGTGAGACTGCTCTTTGCCATTGGCAGCTCGTAAGAAATATTCAATAGGTGCCCATAATCGTTTGGTAAAGTTTGTTTCAATAGATGTTGAAGGTCACGAAAGCTTAAAGAAGAAACTCATTTATAAGCTTTAAAAATAAACGTTCATCCTTATATTCCTCACTCTCGTCCGTAGCTAAGTTATAGTCATCTAATCTTTATTATTGGGATTCCATTAGCACGCAACCTGAACTTGGCAAAAGCAACAATCCCTCATAAATCCAATAAGTGGCTTTGTACATTTTCAGAGTTGCTAGTTCAATAGTCTCTTTAAACAGACAATTTGTATGTTATTGGAGCAGTAGATGTTTGACCTTGCTGAAGCAAAAGTCCATTCTAGTTGGAAAACCACATCAAGAAATGTGTGTTGTCATACTATCCCATTTATGTTCCACACTACCATCATCCACCAATGACCTCATAACTCTTCATTAAATCCTATCATATCATTGTTTGTATTGCAAGCGTTCGCAACCATTTCAAATAAAATACAGGTCATAGATTTTTCAGGTTCGCAGGCATATTATCCATAAGCTCCACATGGAAGCTGAGATATTTAAACTTAGGGTTCTCAAAATTAACATAATAGTTGTCTTTCTTTCTAAATAGTGCCCAAATACTTTTAACATTAATAGGCGTATAAGCTGCTGTAAATGTTGCACTTGAACTATCTGTATTCTTTGAGAATGAACCGTCCAATAGGAATCCAATCCATAACTTTAAACAGGAAAACATAACACCCGTTTGTAAATAATGTTCTACAGTTCTGTTATAAATGTTAGGGTCTAAAGAGAATGACTTGGATGAATGAATACATTCATTAAAATCTCATCTTTTGTTCAGAAATAGTTGCTGGGTTACAGTTGTAAAGTAAACTGTTCCACTAGCTTTCTACTGCCTTTCGTTATCATATGTGAATGGTTCATTCCATGGAACAAAATTTATTTGTCGGTGATTTGAATTGAAGCAAATGCAACTTTAAGAGTTGGATGAAAGCAATGATTCATTACAGATATAGATGTGCATTGTAAGGCGTCGCTACTGAAATTTACTTTAAGCTGAATGTTTCCTGCAAAGCTGGAATAAATCGAATAGCTCTAAATGGAAGGAATCTTCTAACAGGAATTCTTAAACGAAGCTTAAAAATCAAAATGATTTTCCTGCTGTAATGGACCACTAAAACAATTTGTCCTGTTCTGCAAATGTTCCCCCGAATGACTCCATACATCTTCATGTCGAGTCTTTGAAGAAAACATCTACTTTCTTTATTTGTTCGGTAGTTTGTGAGTTTGAAGTTATATATGCTTCTTCTCTTGCGTTGTCTTGAGAATATACGATACGACCATTTGCAAGGATTTGATATCCAGCAACTGCATAGAAAGCGTCATCGAAACATCCAAAATCCTGGTGGGTTTGTTTTATTGGAACCTGAACCAATTTCTTAATCTACAAATAAATTGACCTTCCATTTTATACGTAATGAATGTATTGTAAAGGTCCAACATATTTTCACCAGGAGGTGAGAGATTGAATGTTACCCCATGTGTTATCTTTAGCAGTTCCAGGTTGTGATGGAATCTTTGCGTCAGAAATAATTTTCTATTAGTGTCACCAATTTGAACTGCATTGTCTATGATATCAAAATATGAGCGAATCTGAATGAAATGCTCTGCTGGAGTAAATTCGTTAACTGTTCGTTCTGCATGTATTTACTTCGGATAAAAAATATCTATTTACTTCATTATTCTCACTCTTCTTCTTGCATTCGTGGTGGAAGTTGTTTTTGACATTTTCAATGAACTGTACATTCTCTTTTGTCTCAACTTCTTTCACTGGCGGGTCAGGTTCTTGACTCGGTTGTTTTCAATGAAATTCACGAACTTTGCAATAAGCTCTTGGTTCGTTATTGAAAGTACATCTGGCTTCTTTTCTTCTGGTTCTATTGACTTTTCAGTTTGAACAAAAGGTTTTATATATAGCTTCGTGACTTCACCCTTGCCAATACACTCTTAATGTGTCGCTCTCTGTATTCGCTAACTGGAACCTTTCTTTTTCTTACATATATTTTACCATCTTTAACTCTGACTTACATAATAGAAAGGATGTTGTATTCCTCTGGCGTCATTTATATATAATAGACTCTCGCTCTGATTTTGACAAGCTCATTTTACATCGGTTAAAGTTTTAATTTTGTTTTTTATCTGCAGTCAAAATACTCAGACAAGCCCTACGGACAAGACCCAAGGGGTCATAGATGTTGAAGCATTGAAGAAAGAAATTCGTGAGCCAAATTTTATCCGAACTGAAGGAACAAAAACAGAACAAAAGCCAGAGAGACCAAAGAGAAAACTTAGTGAAAAACAACTTGCTGCATTAGCTGCTGGAAGACAAAGACCCACGTTTGCTGGCGAAGAAAGCTAGAAGAAGAAGCTGAAGCAAAAGCTAAAAAGCTGAAGCAAAGAAAGAGTAAATTGGTTTATTTTTTAATCCGAAATTAAAATTATAGACAAATACCTTTATCTGTTGCGTTCAGTAGTGAGAAAACCCTGACGTCAAAAATAAAGGGGAACAGAGTAACGTTTAAGTTTCCAACAGATGGATTGGAACATAAATGAAGAGAAGTACATTGGCATAACATCTATGTATATTAAACACGTGCTTTCAGAAAGGTTGACTTTATACTTCAAGTCGAGATAGAAATTGAAGCAGTCTTTAAGGGCCCAAACAATTCACATATACAAATACTTTAAAGACGATACAACATTGTTGCACATGTATGATTTCATTTAATGAGATTTTCGAGAAAAAGTTTAACATTGAAGTACAAACTTTACAGCCTTTACGTGAGTTTCTTGCACAACTGAAAGAAGAAGGTAGTCAGCCACAACTTATAGACTTTCATTATGAATTTAATGAAAATGAACGATGGAAACTCATGACTGTCCATTCAATTGTATTCCTCACCATTCAATGAAGTCGCTAAAAAGAAAGAAAATCCATTACGTATAAGATTTCAAATCTCTGAACCAAGTGATGATTTCAAGAATGTTTTCAATTATGATGCAATGCTTCCGAGGAAAAATGAATTTTCCGAAATTAGATTTCCATCGTATTTGGAGATAGAAAAGCAAGCTATTTATATTCAACTTAAGTAAGGAGTTGAAAAATGAGTTCATTGGTCATACAAGAACTCAACCAACTTCTTTAATTAAAGCTAATTGTCATCAGAAACTTATAATTTTTATGAATTTCAGATTTTCTTTTCATTACTGCTTTTCTAAATAGGTCAAGTTCTTATTTACGTTATAAAGTATGATATTTACAAATATCAAGTTATCATGTTTTTTAGAAATTATAAGAAACAAACAAAAATGAAAAAGATAGGAATAGCAATGAATAGTGATGTGGGTATAGAAAATGTAAAGAGATATGAATGCAAAGCAATCAGTATTTAGGATATTGACCATAGATTTCGAAAAAAATGCTGCATATTGAGCGAAAACTATGATTATATTATAAGGCTGTCATTTAAAGCATAATGAAACTATTCCCTTTTCATTTTAATCGAGTAAGATAGTAAAGATTAAATAGCTAGAAACTGATGAGATGTTTTCACAAATCAGATTTTTAATCTCTATAATGCATAATTCACTCAATATCTCAATTTTGATATTGCGAGATATTTTTGCTATCGGTTTCGCAATTTTGACACAATAGCAAGAGGGTTCTATAAGCATTATTATCAACGTAGAATCTGAATATCATATCAGAAAATGTCGCAAATCTGACATTTACCCGACCAAATAGCAAAAATAATTGAATACTTTTCGCAAAAACTTTAAAAATCGATAAAATATGAAATATAGATATTAAAGAGACTTTTATATAATATTCATAAAGATTTTCCAAAAATATGATACCGCAAAATTAAAAAAGTGACGTCTTGAGTGGAGTCAAAGGTCGAAATTGCTAGCTAAATGTTTTTTAGCGAAATTGCGTATTGTACGTTTTTTTCGCAAAACGAAACCCTTAATTATTTAGTCATATTTTGCATAATTCTAAGTAGATTTTGTAAAAAATCAAGAAAGAAAAATTTTAAGGGTGGCTTCCGACCAAATTGTCACTTTTTAGCCCAAGTGAGAAAATTTCGTAATTTATAACCAAGTTTTTTAAAATCTATATTTAATAAAGATTCTATTTTTCTTATTAAATTTCAAAAATGAGGGGGTTCGGAATCGTCCACAAATTGCCGAAAGGGTTTTTGCCAGTTTTGAATCCGCTTATTTTTATCGACCAAAATTATAATAAATATAATTTTAGATAAGTATTCTACCCAAATGATTCTTCAAAAAATTATTTTTCGGATTTTATTCCGTAAAAAAACGTTACAGAAAACACCTATAAAATTTCGGGGCGGCGACAAATTTGCCCAGCCAGTAAAGTATTCAATTTTTTGCATTTTTTTAAGGGTGCACACGAGAGGATCATGTAAACTTCAGAATTTAGCTTCTTAAGGGTGCACCCGTATGTACGTTTATTTGAGAGGAGGAGGATTACCCTCTCAATTTTGAGGAATTCGTTAGTTTATTTTCTCGATGAATATGCAATAAAATTTGATTTTTACCTTATCAATATACTTCATATAATATACACATGTTCATGTAAAAACTTTTTTCCAAAATCCTCAGGAATTAAGGGATTTTTGAATTTTAAGAATTTTTTTCGAATTTTTTCGAAAAAAAAAATATTTTCAGAACAGCCTTAACGGCTAAGATTTAGGAACAATGTTAAGTATCAAAAAGAAAGGATGTCTGATATAGACAACATATATCGTTGAAGGTTGAAAAAATCTCTAATATTTGAGCCCAAAATTTCAAATTTTAATTTTTTGAAAAAAGAGGCCACCCGTATGTACGTTTATTTGAGAGGAGGAGGATTATATTTTTGAAAGGGTGAAACATTATGAATATGTTAATTATATAATAATATGTATTATTATAAAAAAGAAAAAATAAAGCACGTTAAAATTTTTCTTTCTTGATTTTTTACAAAATCTACTTAGAATTATGCAAAATATGACTAAATAATTATAAATTTCAAGTTAAATTTTAATTTTGATAAATAATTTAAATTTCAAAATATCAAGTTCAGTTCGACTATGTATGTAGTAATTCCTCAATAAAGTGCCAAAACCCTATTAAAATATATGAACATTTTCAACATTTTAATGTTTTTATTTAAAAATTTGATGGAATATGAGCTTCAAACAATTATTATGTAAATAAAAATAATTAAATATATGTATTTATTCGTATTACAACCGTAGTAAGTCGATTCTTCCTTTCTTCTACTGAGATTTGAATTTGATTTCGAATTGTAAAGAGATTCAAAGGGAAAATACTAGCGGATAAAAACTACCTCCATGAAAGGGTCATAATGGAGTCAAGTTGTATTTTTTGATATTTTTTGCTTTTCGAGCCTAAATAGGTAGCCAAGATAATGCCTAAAAATAAGGTTCTAAATTCTGAAGTTTACATGATCCTCTCGTCTGCACCCTTAAAAAAATGCAAAAAAATGTAATAAAATAAAAAAAATTTTAGTATCGATAATCTGAAATATGTTGTTTACTTAAGTAAATTTCGTACAATCTTTTTTCGAATCTGTTCTTTTCGTCAGCCACTTGCTTCGCTCGCGGCTTAGTTTCGTAGTTTCGTACAATCTTTTTTCGAATCTGTTCTTTTCGTCAGCCGCGAGCGAAGCGAGTGGCTTAGTTTCGTAATTTCATACAATCTTTTTTCGAATCTGTTCTTTTCTTAAGCCACTCGCTTCGCTCGCGGCTTAGTTTCGTAATTTCATACAGTTATTTTACGAATTTGTTCTTTTTGTCAACCGCGAGCGAAGCAAGTGGCTTTTTATTTTTTAAATTTTTTTCTTTCTTACTTTTTTCCCCTTACTTACAAATTTGATAGTAACTTACCAAATCTCTCTATCATATAATAATAAATTAATCCATTTTTTGTTTCAAATCTGACACTTTACATTTCTGACATGTAAACATGTCACTTTTCACTTCACCTCACTGGGCAAGTTTGTGCCCCCCTCTAAAATTTCGAATTTTCCCCTAAAAAATTCAGTGCAGGTCGATTTAAGAGATTTTTCAAAAATAATCATATCAGTAGATAGGGTATAATATAGAGAAGCTTTATGAATAACTTAAAATCCGGGAAACTCAATATTCAACGAGAAAAACGCTTAACGAATCTCACTTTTGGTGTAAACATCACAAAAAATTGAGAGGGCTTTCTGGTCGGAAGCCTCCCTTAACGTGCTTTATTTTTTCTTTTTTATAATAATACATATTATTATATAATTAACATATTCATAATGTTTCACCCTTTCAAAAATATAATCCTCCCCCTCTCAAATAAACGTACATACGGGTGGCCTCTTTTTTCAAAAAATTAAAATTTGAAATTTTGGGCTCAAATATTAGGGATTTTTTCAACCTTCAACGATATATGTTGTCTATATCAGACATCCTTTCTTTTTGATACTTAACATTGTTCCTAAATCTTAGCCGTTAAGGCTGTTCTGAAAATATTTTTTTTTTCGAAAAAATTCGAAAAAAATTCTTAAAATTCAAAAATCCCTTAATTCCTGAGGATTTTGGAAAAAAGTTTTTACATGAACATGTGTATATTATATGAAGTATATTGATAAGGTAAAAATCAAATTTTATTGCATATTCATCGAGAAAATAAACCTAACGAATTCCTCAAAATTGAGAGGGTAATCCTCCTCCTCTCAAATAAACGTACATACGGGTGCACCCTTAAATAATATATTATTTTTTAGTCATAAGAATAAAAATATAGTAGTTATAAAAGGAATTAGACTTCATATATCAATTCTTTTTCTGTAGATGTGGAACGTTTGCTTTTCGATCTCTTTCGATGAACTTGAAAATATAAGTTATTATCGCTGAGAATCCTTTCCGAAATAGGAGCTTTACGTTTAGGAGGATTGTCGGATGAATTTTGTTTTTTATTGTTTGATTTTGTTGTTATGGAAGATTTTTTCTTATTTTTTTCAGAATTTTGCTTGCTATTAACTGAAACTTGTTTTGACGGCCCAACAATAGCATTTGTAGTAGGAAGAATTCCCAATAACGAGCGCATTTTCGATAATTGTTTTTCAATATGATCAAGAAGGTCCAGCTTATGTTCTAGATTACTAGACATTTGATTTGTAGAAGGATGGTTTTGATTTTCTGGTTCTAAATCTGTAGAGTCTGCAATATTTGAATTTTCGGAGCGAATTGGAGCATCTGAACCTTGATTTGTATCGGCTTGCTCAAAATTAGTTTGAATTGGAGTGGATGAATTAAAATCTGGATGATTTAATGTTTCATTAAATAATGCCATAATTTTTTCTCTTTTTTCATTAATAAACTTAGTGATCATTGTATCTTTATCTGTTAGATCGATCGATTTGAGTATATCTGCATCATGAACTGGAATATTTTCGAACAATGAACTCGATTCTATGGAACCATATGGAGAAATCTCGTTCTGAGCCAAAGAAAGATCACTTACGTTGTATTGTTTGATAGAAAAAATTGTTTTCTCAAGTTCTTTTTGAAAGCAGTCAAGAATATAATTTTTGTAGCTATCAGTGATAACGGTTTTTATATGGCGCTCGATCTTCTGGTTATTTTTGATGGCGTTATATTTATCTAATTGGATTTGAGATATCTTCTTAATAGCTTCATAAATGTTTGGATGTTTTAACGAAGAAAATTCTGAATGCATACTCTCGAGGCAATCATTAGTGAATATTGCAGTTGCATTATTATATTGAAAAAAAGGTAGTGGGGCTTCCAGGCACTTCGTGCCCTCTGGCCCTGAAGATGTTTAGTATAAATGAAGTTTATATTCGGAGGGCTTCCAGGCGCGTTGCGCCCTCTAGCCCATAAGAAATTTTGCCCAAGACCCAAGAGGAGGACCGAACCCCAGCCGACCAGCCGGTGACACTTTTTGTGTTGCTTTTCACAAATTATATATGTTTTCATGTTTTGTCACTTTTCTGTCACTTTTCGGGTAAAAACATTTTTATTATTATATATAAATGAATTTTACAAAACCGCCGTTACCGTTCTTTGGAAATAAGAGTAGATGTAAAGATATTATATTGAGAGAACTTAAGAAACTACCGAATGGTCTAACATTTGTAGATTTGTTCGGTGGAAGTTTCTATATATCCCATTTATGTCATACCGTATTTCCTGACTCAAAGATTATATGCAATGACTTCGACAACTATATGGACCGTCTCAAACATATTCCAGACACAAACAATATATTGAAAGAGTTAAAAGAAAAGATGCCTATAGGTAAGATGGAACGTATACCATTAGATAAGAAAAATATTGTGAGAGAGGTTTTGAAAAAAGCAGAATATATAGACTGGAATAGTATATCTGCTAGACTATTATATAGTGGTGCTATAAGAGTTCATGACATTGAAACACTTATGTCAAAAGTTTTATATCTTAACTATACAAATGTTTTCAAAGAGAACATAGAAAAATATATTGAGGGTATAGAGTTTGTAAGATGTCATTGGACAGAGTTGTATGAAAAATATAAAGACAAGGAAAATGTTTTCTTTATAGTGGACCCACCGTTCTATAACACATGGGATTTTCAATACCAAGTAGACTGGACTTTGAGAGACTCTTTAGAAACTTTAGACGTTTTACATAACCATCCATGCTTTTACTTTACATCCGATAAAAGTGGTTTGGAAACCGTTATGAGATGGTTAGAGGACATACATGACTATGAGTTTATATATGACAAGATAGAATATGAGAGAGGTCCTATAAACTGGAGAAAGTGTCACAATAAAGAAATTTTATTAGTAAGTAAATGTGGTTTGAAATAGGACTACTTGTTTTAGGTTTTTTCCATTGTGTCATTTATTTATTTGACGTGGCAGAAAAGTACAGAGAATATGAAGATGAACCAATGCCTGCAAATGTTCAGTATATGTACTCGTAAGAGATATTTTTATCTAATATTAAATGGACGCACAGAACTTAGCGAATGCACAGCAACCTGGACAACCAAACCCAGAGAATATTCCAAATGAAGTTAGAATACAAACTGCAATGGCAAACTATGGTCAAGTGCCAACAGATGTACAAATGCAAACTGCCATGTCAAATGACGCTGCGTTAGGTTTGCCACCATGGTATGCAAATATGAGATGGAAAGAGTTTTATACAAACCCTGAAGTCGGATATAAACAACTTTATGCAGATGACGCGAACACAGGAGTTGACCCAGAATATGTTTTCTACCAGAGGAGAAACAGAATGTATGAGCTCCAGTTAAAGAATGCTATGGAACTCAACAGGAAACGTAAGAGACTAGGCGGACATTAGATTTTTACATATAGTAAAATGGGTTTCTTCAGTAGTATTGGAAACTTCTTCAGAAGAGTTGGAAGAGGTATATGGAATGGAATAAAAATCTGTCGGAAGAGGAGTATGGAACGGTGTCAAAAATATTGGTAAAAGGGTAGGTCAGTTCGTTGGTATTATACCTAAAGACCCTGAACCAGAAGAGCAAGCTCCTGTTATACAACAGCCTGAACCTGCACCACAGTCTAGTTGGCAACCAAATCCAACACCTCAACCGTATTAAAAAATTATATTTTTATCGTTCGATAGTAGTTGTATATGAAACTAAGTTCTAAGTAAAACGCATGGTATAATGGAATTATTCTTTTTCTTCCATCTGTAGTAAACCATACTTGAAAGTCTGAAATACTTCCACTTGGTGGTTCGTATAACTTTGTAGGTTTTTCGTAAAAGTCATTCATCAGACATAAGAAAGAGTTTTGGGCGCCAGAAAATGAAGCATGAACAATAATAGCATCTGGGTCGAAAATATTTTCATATGTTCCATTAGGGTTTTCGACTTCATAAAAGTCCGGGTGTACTGGATATTCTGCAGGCTGATTTAACATCCTCATAAATCTATACCATGCCAAGTTGTTATATTTTGTAGAAATATAAACGTTTTCTCCAAGGTCTTCTATTTTATTGATTTTAACAGTTGCATTTTTCCTGTCATAAATAATATCGAGATGGTATTCTCTTTCGTCAATGTTAAACTGGTTTGCATATTCAATATAGATATCGTTTATTTTTTCTTGAAAAGCTTGAAGAGTTGTTTCTAAGTTTATAAGCAAACTAACTTGTAAAAGTTTTCCCTGTTCAAATTTCTCATACATACGTTTTTCTTTGTTATAGTATCGAACTTCAAAACCGACCGTAAATGGGAAACCATGTATGGCTTCTGAAATGAACTTCATTCTACGAAAGCCAATAGCTTTTGTGACGGATGGGTCTCTTAACCATCTTAATGGGTAGTCAAAACGATAGCCTTCATGCTTTACGGTATCTGTCTCAAACTTTTGACCGACATTAGTAAAAAGTTCATCTAATGGTTTAGTTGTAGCAACTCTTGAATTTTCTTTTTCTATTGGAAGCATATTTTATCTATAATAAAAATGTCAAATGAAACAGCGTCTATGAGAGAAATACAACACAACCGACAACTCATTATGCAAGCTCTAAATAAGAACACAACAAACTTTTCAAACTATTCTAAGATATCTGAGTCATTGAAAGAAGGAAACTTAAAACTGACATTAAACCCTTTAACAGATGAGTTTCTGTTTCAAGACAATAAGAACAATACTGTCTGTATAAATCCAACAAAAGGAACTTTAAACGAGAAACCTATAAATGAACTTCTTTTGAAAGCAGATGTTGACAACAAAGCTGACAAAGAATATGTCATTGAAAAAGTTCAAGAAGAACATGACAGAGCAGATGCAACATATGCAACAAAAGAGGATGTTGAAAATAAAGCTGACAAAGAAACTGTAGATATGTTGGCACAAACGGTTTCAAGTCATACCAGAGGTTTAATGGAAGATGGACAACAGTTGAAAGAGCTTGAGAAAGGTGTTACAGAGTTAAGGAATACAAAAGCAGACTCGACATGGATAGCTGGATATGTAGATGCAACAAAAGAACGTATTTTAGCATGGACAGAAGGAACATACCCACAAAAACATCATACACATAACATCTCTGACGTAAATGAACTTCAAGAAAAGTTAGATGACATTATGCATCTAAGACAGGAACTCAATGTGCTTAAACAAATTTTGCCGAATCTTATTTACCCGGTTGGCTCATTATATGTTTCAATGAACTCTACCAGACCAGAAGTAGTACTTGGTTTTGGAACTTGGACTCAAATAGTCGACAGGTTTTTGTATTGTGCAAACTCTTCAAAGGAAACAGGTGGAAGTAAAACGATTTCAGGTGAAAATTTACCTGCACACAGTCACTACATAGATTTAGTACATCTCAAGCAGGTTGGCATAAGCATAGATATTGGGATTGGTCAGGATGACAAAAGGTAAAGGATATGATGTTAAAGACGACGTTAAGTTTGCTATAAATTGTTACTGGAGTGACACTCAGGGAGAAGGAAACCATACACATTTCGTTTCAGGATATACGCAAACAACGGGACAAAGTAAAGAATACATGCCACCTTACATGACAGTTTACGCATGGTATAGAATTGCTTAGTCGTCATTTTCAACTTCTTTAGCATATTCGTCAGGAGTTGTCTTATATTTGTTAGGAACTGTCTTTGAAAGTATACCACCTTGAACTTTGACAAGTTTGAAACGAGGTCTGGCAATAGTAGTTTTATCTTCTGTTTGCAGTGTGTACATTTTGCCATGTTTGCCTAAAACTTCATAATATTCTCTTGTATACTTTCTTCTATTTTTACGAACACGAATGTGAGTACCTGTCGGTTCCCATTGTTGTCATAGTCAATAGTATTTTCATATGGGTCGCGTTTAGGTATTTCTATTTTTACTTTGTCACCTTTCTGAAGTTTGAAGCCCGGCATTCTTTCTTGTTTGTCTCTTTTGACTAAATTATTAAATATATAGTCTTTCTCTAAGTCAGGGTTGTTTTTCATTTCTTCGGGGAGTGGTTTCCCAAACCTTTTTGTTTACGGTTATTGTAAATATTTAAAACTTGTCTCATCTTTGCCATGGAGAAGTGTCTATACTTGTCGTCATATGACATTTCATTTGCTTCACCACCTTGTGGTTGGTTTAAGTCTCTTAACATTTTTATACAACCGTCAATGACACCAAGAGCAGAATGGTTTTGGTCGACAATGAAATATTGGTTTACATTTTTTGAACGCAGATAGTTTTTTACATCATCTGATTTGAAAGAACTTTCACAGTCAGATGTCAGTTTTGTTGGATGGTATTTGTCAACGAATATTGTCAAAGCAGTTTTCACATCTAAAATATTTTTGGACCATAATGGTATGGCTTCACAGTATCTTGTGTTTTGACCAACAAATATTAACCAGTATGGAGGTCCATCTGTTCTAACTCTCGGAATGTTTTCCAAGATATCCATAAACCAAGCATTTGGTGTTGAACTAAAGATTTTTACCATGAGTGCTTTCTTTGTCGCTTTAGAAACATAGGGGTCCTTGTTTGGATTCGTCATTTTTTACCCTGTAAGAAATGGGTTTATTTGGCGCATTAGCAGGAGTCGCATCCAGATTTTTGCCCGCAGTGGGAACAATAGCCCGAGGTGCATTTGGAGTTGGAAAGAAGATTTTGAGTACATTAGGTATACTTAAAGAGAAAGCACAACCTATTATACAAACTGTACAGAAAGGTTGGGATGTAGCACGAGATGCAACAAATCTTATTCCAAATCCTGAAACAAGAGGAAAAGTTCAAGGATGGATGGACAATGTAGGAAGACAAGCAGGAAACTATTATAACAAAGCAAATGACTACTATAACCAAGCAGGACACTATATGGACCAAGGTGAAAGATTCTTTAACAGAGGATATAACCATGCACAACAGTGGGTAAACAATAACCAACCGCAACCACCTCAAACGTGGGGAATGTAAAGTTTTTTATTGAGATGAAATGAACAATGCAGCATTGAGACAAATGAGTTCAAGATGGATTTGTCGGCTTCCAGCATTTAAACCGATACCATATAGTCAGGCTCAGCATGTGAAACTGAATGATATTATTAAAGGAACTATCCCACCTCCACAACAACAACCAGTTGAAAACAAACCAAACTAAAATTTTTTACTGAGATGAAATGACCGAAGAAGTTGAAACGGTAGATTTGACACCACAAACAAAAAGTTCAGAACCATTGTCAAAACCTGTCAAAGAACTTACAGATGAAGAGAAAAATTCAATAATAGAAAGTGCCAGTTCTGGAAATACAAACCCTAACTATAAAGTCACTTTTCATAGAAATGGAACGGCTAGTATCTCAAAAAAGAAACAGACTCTCACAAATAAAATATTGAAGTCTGAAGGAGCTTTCGAGACAACAGATGGAAAAGTTTACTTCACTGACCAACAGTTCATTATAGAACATCTCATTGACTTAGAGTCGAAATATTCTAAACTTTACAACAAACACAAAAAGTTGAAAGGAAAACAAAAACAAATGGCATATGATATTTATGAAGATGTTGACGACACAACTGTTCCTGCAAGTGAAGTAAAGTCAGAGGAACCGAAAAGTGACGAAAAACCGATAGAAGAGAAAAACCAAAAACTGAAGATAAACCAAAACCAAAGTTTAGTTTCCAAACTAAACCAAGTCAACCTTCATTAGCTGGTATGGGTTGGCGTCAAAGACTATATGGCAGCAGGCGGTTATGTAAAGTAAAGAAAAAAAATATTTTTTTTTTTTTATAAAAATGCCCCCATATAGAATGGATAGAAAATCTGCTAGAATAAAAGCAGAGTTACAAAGATATGGTTGGAGAGTTTCGAAGAATTTTAAATATAGGAAGGGAAGACCCATAAAAGTCTATGACAAATTGTCTGGTCTTCGCTACGAAATGGATTTGGAAACAGCACGTGCCAATTATCCAAACAGACTAGAGAGGTTAGAAGAAGAACGTCTTATGGACATGCCTTTCGATGTTAGTGAACCTCAAGTTGAAGGACACGACGGCTTTGCCAGATTCTACTGGAAACATGACGAACAATTGCATCCTTTGAGAAGGAAAAAAGGAAAAGGTGAAGACGCACATGCTCCCATGGAAAGAACAAGATATGCATATGAAAAGTATCGTGAAGTTAGAAGTCAAATTACATCTGGTCGAAACTTTACAGTAAACTTTGACGAAGGAAAGAACAAAGAAGGCTTCATGGGAGTACTTGCTGCAATTCAAGACGGAAATAAGAAAGGACACAATCTCAGATTGACCATAACAGATTTGGATGGTCACATTTACTATGCACATGGCAATGAACAAACAGCCGCAAAACTTCTTGACGCTTTCAAGACTACAAAGAGAGAACAAATGGTTGACTCCGACTCAGACATTTTGAATGCAATTGAAGGAATTGCAAGTGTCAAGTTCGAATGGTACCAACCTAACCCTCAAGCAGTCAGACAACATGCTGGATACTTCCCCTTCATAAATAAGTCTGACATTGACTTGACAAGGTATGGAATTTACAATTCAATTGAAACAATTGTCAACGAACCTTGCATTCTTACATGTCTCAGGAACTCTGGTCTTGTTACAGATGAGAAGATGAAGTATCTTGAGTCATGTGTGAAGACAAGGTACATTCTCAGAGGTCAATTGGCAAAAATTGCACCGTTGGCAAATGTCAATATCCGAGTCAACATACCTACAGCTAAAGGTTCTTCACATGACGACTATGTTGTTGACAAAGACTTACCATGGTTGAAGATTGTAATTGTCCACAACCACTTCATGTTGAACGAAAGTCTTACAAACCCATTCTTTGGTAAAAGTAAGTGCAACATTGTCAGAGCTGTAAACATTCTTTTCGAGAAAGGTTTGTTGGAACCAATTCCAGATGACAAGCTGACAGAAAGTTTTGTACCAAAAGACGAAACAAACTTTTCATTGTTAGCAAGACCAAAAGTTGTTCCAGACAAAGTTCTAGTACAAAAGAAGTACACAATTCCACAAGGGGTTGGTATGTTCGGATACCAACCTGAACCAGAAGAACTTCCAATGAGGTTGCAAGAACTTCAAGATGCTATAAACAAACTTCCATTGAGACATCCAATTGACGTCAAATTGTATTGGAGAGCATCTGAGTTAGTCAGAAGGTTTTATATGAAAACAGGTTGCTTCGACGATGTTTATGAGATAACAGGAGAAGTTTCTCAGAAGATAAGAGACTCACTTGAATTTCCACAAACTGGACCAATTGGTTGCGACAAGTTCGACTCAGATGAAAAGATATACTATGTCGACCTTAACGCTGCATACATGAGGTTTGTCCAATATATTCCGACTGGAATTCCAAACGAAGATGGTGAGTTCCCGGGAAGGAACTATACAGTTGGAAAAGTCATACAACAACTGTATGATATTAGGAAAGCTTCAAACCCCAAACTTGCAATGACACTCAAATTGCTTATGAATTCGACATGGGGATATTCCATTAAGAAACCTCAAGAGATGAAGAGTAAACATTATGAGAAGGTCGACAACTTTGTTGAAAGGTTTTCTCCTTTTGTTTTGAAGTACGAATTCACTCGAGGTCAAAGTGGCTTAGTAACCACATTAAAACCTATTGTCGAACATTGGTCTTACCCTCAGTTCGCAAAGGCAGTACTTGACAACTACAACAAATTCTTCTCCGAAGTCAAATCCAAAGTGAAGGTTTACTATGAGAACATTGACGCACTCATGACGAACGAAGAAGGATACAACAAACTCATTGAAATGGGAATGGTCGGTGAAAAGATGGGCTGTTTTAAGCTAGATAAGGTATTTTCCGAAGTTCATGTAATATCGAAAAGGAAATATTGGGGCATACTTGAAGACGGCACAGAAATAAAACATTGCATGAAGTAAAAATTTATTTTTAAAAAAGTGACATTTTTTTAATTTTATTTGAAATGTACCCTGAGTTTGTTGGAGAAGACCGTTGGGAAACTTGTTTGTTAGATGAGAAATATGAAATGGCATACCATTTTAAAACAATATATTTTTACATATATTAAATGCTTCAGGTTGAAAAACAAAGAACAAAAGTAGCAGATACAAAACCGTTAGACTATATCTTTACAAATGCTGGTAGGACTATTTCAGATGAAGAAATTTCATCCCGAGCATACAGGTTTGACTATCCAATTCGTTGGCTTCAAAGTCCTTCAGATGCAAAGGCAATAGGATTTAGAAGAGTTTTGTTTTCAAATAGAACTAACGCATTTATGTTCGCAGTATATTTTCATGGGCAGTATAAAGGTTCTGATGGTCTAATAGACAAATTTGACGAAATGAGAATCTTTACAGTTCGTTCAGACGAAAGTCTTGAGAAAACTCTAAATGACTTTCAAACTCAAATGAACAAATATTATTGGGAATTTCAAGAAAATACAACTCTTTACTAAATGGAACATACTATCTGAAACTAGAATATGACAAGATGAACTCCACCGTTTCATTTCAAAAGATTGAAATTAACCCTCCAAGAGATACAGAGTTTTTATTTTGGGAAGTAGACAAACGTTCTTGGGCACAATTTCTTCGGTTACTAAACCAGAACGAACCATTACCACCAGATGGTCCATTTAAATTTATACTTCCACCAGCAGATTTGATGGTTTATAGAAACGTGTTTGACCCTCAAAATGTTATGTGTCATGCAAGTTTCAGTTCAAGCAACAATAGTTTTCTATGTATTGGTAAGGACTTTTATGACTTTGCTTCTAAATTCTACGAACCATCTAGTAACAGTTTCTCTGACTTTCAAGTTTGGTTCACAACAAATGGTGTGCAACATATTATTCCATTGTACTATGACTTTTATCTCGAATTGTCTTTCATATATAACTACGGAAAAGTGCTGAAAAAGTATTGAATGTGAAGATATTAGAAAATAACATTTTTTCTAACATCGTAGAAAACTCATGAAAACAATTTATTTTTGACACTTTCACAAAAACATAAAAAAGTGAGTTAAAATGAGATGTTTACTGAACTGGCTGAATGTCGCCTTCTGTAGTTATGTAGAATGGTTGACCAGAGAAGTGAAGGAGACCCTTGAGAATTTGGTTCATTCTTGGGAAAGGGTTCTCTCTGTTTGGAAGTAGTATCCAAGGACGCTTGGCAAAGAACTTTATAATGGCTTCCTTCTTTGCTTGCTTTATGTCGTCGTAGGCTGTCCCGTCTGGTATTTGAATTGGAATTCCAGTCGAAGTCTCGAGATTCAAGGCAGCCCTTCCCGTTATCCAACCGTTAACAAGCTTGCCTTTTACATTCTGCCTGAGGAAGTCTTTAACAAGCTCGTTAATTTCAATTAGGTAAATTGCCTCGTCGGTAGGTTCGACCTCGACCATTGCTACTGTCAGAAAAAGTACTGCTACTGTCAGTAAAAGTACTGCTACTGTCAGTAAAAGTACTGCTAGTAGCAGAAAAACTACTGCTACTGTCAGTAAAAAGGAAAATTTGAGAGGGTTTTCGATGATAAAGTACTGCTACTGTCAGAAAAAGTACTGCTACTGTCAGAAAAAGTACTGCTACTGTCAGAAAAAGTACTGCTACTGTCAGAAAAAGTACTGCTACTGTCAGTAAAAGTACTGCTAGTAGCAGAGATTTTTATCGTTGTGGTCCGACAGGACACAAACGAATGTCCGACGTCCCACCAACCGAGTCCATTCCCAAACCAGAGGAACCTAAAGAACCACAACAGTCTCCTCAGCAACCTCAGTTCCAGCAAGTACCTCCGAATTACTACCAATTTCCACCTCAAGGTTACTACCCACCACAAGGCTTCCCGAACTACCCTCCTCAGCCTATGCCTTACTTCCCCAACCCTTGGATGTTTATGCAAAACCCTGCCCCACAATTCCAATTCCAATCTCAGTCCAAGAGAGACCAAGACTTCGAAGAAGGTCTGAACCGCTTACGCAAAGAGTATGCTACAGCTCCAATTGAGAGAAAGTTGTTCCCGGACCAAAAAATATAATTTAGGTGAAGAGGTGAGATTTCACCTCTTTTTTCACCTGTTTTTTCACCCTCTTGAATTTTCATGAATTTTATATATTAATGTTTTCGTTAAGCCACTTTGTGCCGTCAGTCAGTCAGTCAGTCAGTCAGTTTAGGAAAGACTTTAGAAAGTTGTTGGAAAATAAGTCCTGGGAAGAGTATTATAAGGCATTTTGTGAAGAATATAGCAACAGTCTGAATTCCGGCGGTTGCTTTTTATACAAAATTCATGCAGGAAATTCTTGAGTTTTGGTTGAAAGAATACGGTGGAGCCAAAAGTGGCTCGACCTCAAAACAAGCATTTTATGAGCTTACAAGGGGTGTTATGAATGAATTCAAATGTGTTTGCATACATCCTGACCTCGTTCATTTTGTTGCTGAATTCAGCAAAAATATCATTTAGGTGAAGAGGTGAGATTTCACCTCTTTTTTCACCTGTTTTTTCACCCTCTTGAATTTTCATGAATTTCCTTAAGATAGAAAAAATAAAGTTAGTTTTATTTTTATTTATTTTTTTATTTTGTATGTAAGAACAGTAATGTCAACAATCGGCACAACAACAATTCAAACAACTTCACCAAACTCGTTAGTCATGAATCCAACATCTATGTTAGTAGAAATGAAAAGCTTCATTCCTTCTTCATATACTTTCGAAACAGAAATCCAGAAGATAAAGCAAGAACTTTTAACAAGTAATTTAGACTGTAGTGCGAAAGATGAAACAAATGAACAGTATCTTTATGAAATGGAGGACCTCATCGACCATTTGCCTAAACTACCTGAAATCCAACAGCAAAAACTAACTATTCCTGAATTCGACGAAATTGAAGTCAAAGCAACTGACTCAGTAGAAATAAAGAAGTTCATACGAAAGGTAAATTATGAATTCCTTGGTTTTCATTGCAACCATAAAGTTATGGACAAAGACTGCGACATGGTATATAAGAACATCTCTGACATATATAAATCTGGGGAGTTTAAGACATACGACAACTTTGTTTCATTAGCTGCAAAATGTGTATGGCAGATAAGAGATAAAGATAGAAGAGGTAAGGTATGGAATGAACAGATAAAACCAACTGCTTCAGATTTAAAGAAAACCATTGACGCCTTGGTTGTTTTAGCAGGTAAGGTTTCAGAATATAACGCAAAAATGAACCCGCAATGTTCTAAATGTAAAGCGGCAATGAGGAGATATAACTACTCCGTCAAAGAGATAGAAAGAATGAGAAACGACTATGCAGACTTAAAGAAAGAAGCAGAGAAGCCGGTAGAAAATAAAATGGACATGTTAGAATTTCTGAACAAAAACTATCCAACTGCTGACGATTTCCTTCTATCTGACGTCAAGAAGAAGTATAAAGAAACTTTCGGCATTGTTAAAACATTCGATGTACTAAAAGAAGGAATAGAAGCTACGAAACTGTTTAGGATTTCAAATATACATCGTACAATTCATGTAAAACGCTTATAAAATAACTGGGGTGAAAAATTAGGTGAAAAAAGAGGTGAAATCTCACCTCTTCACCTAAAATATATTTTTATTGAATTCAGCACAAAATTCTGAGTAAAATGGCATATGGCTTGTGTCAAACCGTTGAGTTTTCACAAAATTTAAAAAATAACGTTTACCATGTGAAACGCTTATAAAATAACTGGGGTGAAAAAACAGGTGAAAAAAGAGGTGAAATCTCACCTCTTCACCTAAAATATATTTTTGCTGAAAAATGACCAAATTTCATGAATTTCCTCATATGATTGCTTCCCTCGGAAAACCGAGAGAAGAGATTCCGTACGAAAATCGCAAGAATTTGGCTCCTGGTTTGAAAGGATATTATGTACATAGACTTCTTGTAAATGCTGTTGCAATGTGGGCTTCACCTAAACATTATTTTTATTGAATTCAGCACAAAAATCATGAATTTCCTTAAGACAGAAAAAATAAAGTTAGTTTTATTTTTATTTATTTTTTATTTTGTATGTAAGAACAGATATGTCAACAACAGAGAACACAACAACAGTTATAGTCCATGAAGCTATAAATGAAGAATACGAGTACATACAGTTTAACAAACAACTCCGTCTCATTCGTTCGGTCAAAGACGATATGTACCAAATGCAAAGTATTTTGACAGCATGTTTTGCACCCGACAATAAGAAACCACAAGACTGGTTTAGGAACCAAAGCACACAAGAACTTTTGAGCGAAGCACAGCGAGACATACTTTTTTCTGAAAACAGTGAAGAACAGCGACTACGAGAAAAACCTCAGTCGCCAAAACTCTATGAAAACAGTGAAGAACAGCGAGTAGGTAAAAAACCCCAGTCGCCAAAACTCTATGAAAATCGTGAAAAATTGCCAAACGGTTTGAGAGGATATTATGTACATAGACTTCTTGTAAATGCTGTTGCAATGTGGGCTTCAGCTCGTTATGCTTGGTATATTTACAGACTTCTTGACGAAATTCATAGACAAGAACGTGAAGAGATGGAAAACAAGCTTGACGCAAAAGACAAAAGCATTCAGAAAAGAATACCACGTTCGGTACCAAAAGGAAAGGAAAAGAACTATAAGTATATGATTTATACTGAAGAGATGGAAAATGAAGAAGATAAAGATATGGTTATGTTGCATTTAGTCAGAAGAAACAACAAAAGCTTTTACGACCTTGCTAAGATTTACAAATCTGACAGAAATTGGTTCTATCGCGAAAACTTACCGATTTCAATGACCCCAAATGAAGATGTGAAACAAATAGTTCAAGATACGTTACCTCAAACACACTATGATATTAAAGGTTGTACAATACTTACCTTCAAAGAAGACTTACCGCTACTGAGAGAAAAAATAACAGAGTATTTTGACAACTTCAAACAAGTA
Organism: Trichomonas vaginalis G3; assembly: GCF_026262505.1. Lineage (NCBI taxonomy): Eukaryota > Parabasalia > Trichomonadida > Trichomonadidae > Trichomonas > Trichomonas vaginalis. Next base: position 10,157 of record NW_026529167.1, on the reverse strand, counting down.
GGGTAGATGAACCATTTATTTTTATTGACTTTTTACAATTTGAACTTTGTTTGCGTAGATATGAATTCTGAAAGAAGTATGAGGGTCTTGTATGACTTTGTACTTCTCCCATAGTTCATGTCTGTCAAACTTACCTGCCATGGACTCTTTCATAAGTTCCATGAAATCGTCTTCGGACAATCCGGGGAAAAGTATAATGTCAGTCAGTATTCTTTTAACATCCTTACTTAAACTCTTGGCTGTCTGTACACATATTACGACTGAAATGTTAAAGTGTCTGAGCTTCTTAAGAATTCGACACATGTCTTGTTCTCTGTTCTTTAACAAAGGATGAGAGGCGAAATCATCTAAGATAAGAAGACATCTATGAGGGTAAGTCTTCCAATCGTAAGATTGCAATTTCTTCGAAATGTATTCTATCTCTTTCTGTTTGTTTCTGAAGTGTTTCTTCTCTAATATTCTCTGCATTTCCTCATTTGGGTCTTTAAACTTCGAATTTATATACTCATTTATAGCATTATACTTCAAAACTCTTCTTTGGTACTTCTTTATCCAATCTAACAACTCAGAGTCTTTTATACATACTAACTTAGACTTCTTTATAATATCTTTGAACGAATTGACGGTTTGGTCAAATTGACCAGAGGTACTACAAATAACAACTAACTCATAGAATGGGTTCTTCTCATCTAGTTCTTGTTGTTGTGCAGCCATTTTAAGATAAGTGAAAGTCTTACCAGACCCAGGTGGTGCAATTAGACCTGTTATACCATTCTGAGCAAATAAGAACTTGTCATGTATAGGCTTTATCTGAGCATTTTCTAACGTCCTCTTGTTCTTGCTTAAAACATTCTCAAAATTTTTGTCAATGTCAGCAAACTTTTTTTCTAACATATTTTTAGAAAAATTAAAATTTTTATCTTTTAGAAAATGTCTAGCGATTTCGCCATCTATATTCGAGACAAGCTTTTTGACAGCAAAACATCTGTCGACCATAAAATCTTACATAGTGTAAACAAGAAAGGTGAATTTGTTCTAAAGTTCTGTTTCTGGAATATGACAAGAACCATAAAACATTACAAAGACAGTCTTAAAATTTGTCAATGACAGACTTGTTGACAGAGATGACGCCGATTGGAGAGATGAAGTCCAACAAAACTTCTTAGAATGCAAAGAAGACACATGCGCTGTTCTTGAAGATGAAATAGAAAACAGAATAGATGAGCTATTAAAGGACAAAGAACTTTTACATAAATATGGTTCTGAGAAATTTGACATAACTCCACCAGAAAAGAAGAAGAAAGAAAAGAAAGTAGAAGAAGAGAAGAAAGAACCTGAACCAGTTCCAGAGAAAAAGAAATTTGACATGTAAAAATAAAATTTTATTTTTAGAACATTTCTGGGTCAATGTCAATGTTCTTCTCCTCTTTAGGAGTAAACACTGGCTTAGACTCTAAAATCTTTTTACCCAATTTACCTTGAACTTCTACAACTTTAGACTCATAATATTCATAATCGTCTGTCTTCTTTGGTTCATAAGGTATAACAAGTTTGTATGCTTTGCCTTCTTTAAGGTTTGAGAACCTTCTGTCAAAACTTTCTTTGACTGTTAACAAACCTTCTATGTCTAAGTCTTCAAATTTCGCACCGTTTTTAGTCACAATAGCAAACTTAACTGGTTCGATGTTCCAAACTTTGCTGAATGAAGACTTTTCAAAATGGTAGAAGTAAACATTCAAATATGTGAATGGGTCTAGTTCTTCTTTAAGTCCTGACATGTACTTGTTTACTGAAATATATTTCGTCATCTTTTCTATCGGATAAAAAAATATTTTTTTTAAAAATTTACTCAGAAAAAATTTTCTTTGTATATACACCATTCTGAACATCTAAAAGACTTTTGACATTTGCCAAGAATGTACGTTTAGAAGCTGCCATATAACCATATTCTTGACAATATTGTTTATATTCATCATATAAAGACCTTTCATCTAATGACACAAAGTCAGTTTCATCTACGAACAGTTCATAAACACTCTTGTTTGCTTCTAACAATGTTTGTCTCTCTTCGGTATGTGGAATTTGTCTTGGATTGAACTTAGAAATATCTAATGTCATGAAATATGAGAACAAGTGGTTGTAAAAGTCAGATGTCAAAGTTTCTGCTAAGTCGTCAAAATATTCTGTATCTTGCATATGAGAATCTGACGTTCTGACAACTACATATCTTCTGTCAGAACTTTCTAACTTCATCGGAACAGCATTGTTTGAAACCATAATGAAGTTTGCAACATTTTCACAAACTCTTTGGTCTTTATACTTTCTTTCAACAACTCCAACTTTGTCTGTTATAAGACTCTTCAAAGCATCTGAGTTCAAAACTTTTGTTGTATCTATACTTTGAAGTTCATTGCAAACTATAAGTTTCATATTCTCTATTGAGGAGTTAAATTTACCGCAGATGTTTTCTAAGTTTGTCATATTCGGATTCGAATAACCTTCTAACAGTTTGCACAAAATATCTGTAAAGAAAGTATTCTTACCTGTTCCTTGTTTTCCAATTATAATGAGAGCAGTTTCATTTTTAGCACTTGGATGTTGTAAGATGTTTGCAAACCAACATAAGATATACTCATAAACCTTTTCGTTTCCATTGCATATAATTTCTTTGACATGGTCTAACCAAGCTTCTATAATATTTTCTTTCCATTCTACTTGTTCGTATTTATATCCAGTGAAGATAGAATAGAAGTTTGGAGAAGGTGTATAGAACTTTATACCTCGAACTGAAAAATCTTCTAACTTTGACAATAAGATATCCCAAGCATCTAACATCTTCATGCCAACTTGTACGACTTTTATTTTCTTAAGTTTCTGTCTACATTCTTGTTCAGACACTATTGTTGCTCTTGGTTTGTTAAAGACAACATCCCATTCTTTCATGACATAACATTCTGGGGCAGAGTCAACATAAATGACTAAACGTTTCAAATTCTCGACTGCTTTGTTATAGTCTCGAAATGGACACATATTTCTGAATGCTTGGAAGTCATAAAAATCTGAAACATCTATTCTGTACATTTTTATAAAAATAAAAAAAAATATTATTTTTTTATTCTTGACTTTGTTGTTCCATTTGTTCCATTTTTTCCATTTGTTCCATTTGTTGCATTTGTTGTTCTTGAGCTATTTGTTGTTGAAGTTGTTCTTGTAATACAATACTTTCACCAGTTGCATCTTCCAATTCGAAACTTTCTGCCGTCATTGACAAATACATAGGACATAAAAGTTTTACAGGAACAAAGTTTGCGTCAACTAATGTCAACGTTATACTTGCCAAAGTGTTTGAGTTCACTAAGGTTGAAAATTCTGCATTCGAATGAACAATAGGCAAACCAGCAGAGAAAGTATTGTTTATACGCATAAGTATCTTTTGGTCATAATAGTTTCTGTCGACATTCGAATAACACTTTGAACCTAAGTTTGAAACAATATATAAGATTGGTGTGCTTAATGTCAATGGAATAGACATTCCTTGTATGACACCTTTTCCTGTTATAGGAAACTGTTGGTAGTAAAAACCAGAAATAAGTTTTGTATTATAGCTCATATCGTTTATAGTAAACTCAGTCGGACATCCAAACATAATGAAACCTGCTCTAGTTGCAGCACATGTTACACCCGTACTTAAAGTATTAAATAAGTCAACAAAACCTGTTGGTGGTATATCTGAGTAAGTATCTTCAAAGGAGTATTTTTTACCATTCACAACAATAAAGTCTTCTGGTGTCAAAAGAGCAAAACAGGCTTTAGTCGTCATTGTGTTTAAGGTTAGTTTACAATATCGTCCTTGAGGACTTTGTAAGTTTGTTGTTATAGAATTATATGACTCAGGGTTTTTAGTCGTAATAGTATAAACCATTATGTCTTCTGCCATTTACTTAGCAAATAAATTTTAATGAAATGTTGTGGTCGTCAAATATTTTTATAACGTCTGGGAAACTATATTTTAAGTTCAACGTTTCACCTCCTTTATAACGTATATCTTGTCAATGACATTATATGAAACACCACAGCAACTAATGTCGGGTTCTATTTCTTTGATGTTTATATCGTCTGCCTCTGTCAAAAGTTTCAATAGTTCTTTCAAAACTTCATGAGGTGCAATGACATATGAGTTCACTTTTACAGGGTTGTGTTCGACCAAGTTTAACATTATACTTAAAGCTTGACAAATCTTCTCCTGAGTTTGAAGTTTGTCTTTCAGTTGTTGGTAGTCGTTTCGAATATCTGCAACAGAACTTAAGTCTCTGCTAACTTCAGGATATGTTGGTTCTTTTACAGGAACAATTGTTATACCATCTTCGTCTTCGTATGGTTTCCCCACTTCAACATCTCTGTCTTTGACATTGACAATAACACTTTGACTGTTTGTTTGAGTTGGTGAATTTAACTTCACATCTGCCACCGCCATTAAACCTTTTGAAACACTTACGCTTCTATTTTTCGGAAATGACATTTTACTTAGAATAAAAAGATGGACGTATTCGGATATCTTATTGAATTGAAGCAGAACAAAGTTTATACTCACAAACAATACAAATACATTGACAGAATAGTTCTTTACACAAACAATGGAAAATGTTATAGAATAGCAATATTTGCTGAACCAAAATATTTTCATAAAGCAAAGAAAGTTGGTATAACTGAAATGGTGAAAGTTCTTGAAGCAGACAAAAATATAACTTCAAAACTGACCGATATTACTAAAGGAAAGTTTATAATACAATATTATGTCAAAACTGGCGTACTGTCAATATTTGACGGAGAGAAGTCAGTTCAAGAACAACTTACTGACCTGCTGCCAAAATCTGCTCGATGGAAGCTGTCGTTATGCCAATCTGAGGAGCCCCAGCAGGTTTCATCGAACGAATCTTCAAAAGAGCATCTTCCGTGAAAAGTGCTATTGGTTTTGTAAACTTCTTTGCTTTCAATTCATCTGGACCGTCTCTGTCACCAGTATATTGTATTTGAACTGTACCAACAGTTGAAATACCACCCATAAAGTCTTCTGAGTCAGCAAATGGAATGCCAAGCCAAAAGTTTGAACGGTCTCCATTTGTATATTGAGTTTTTTGACCTCCTGTATGAGTCCATACTTTCACATATGGCATAATAGAACTTTGCATTTCAGGGTTAATGGTTGTTGTGAAGTTGTTGTTAAAGTTCATAGCATCTAATGTCAAGTTGTATGACCTCATATCCTCAACTGTAGAATATTCTTCTCTTGGATAATATTTGCCATCTATGTTTATATGATATTTAATACCAGGGTTGTAGAAACAAGAATAGTCATTTATAGTTCGTCTGAACAGTACAAACATAGTATCTGCATGTTTCATTGCAGTTGTTAAAGCAATATCTGTTCTTGCACCTGCGGCTCCTGGATTTTGGTTTCCAACTTCACCTGCAAGGTCTTTGACAGATATTTGGTGTATAGGGAACATAAGTGGAACTGCAATATATTTGGCAGCTAAAGCATTTGAAATATCTGGGTCCAACATATAAACGGCAAGTCTGCTTTCTATTCTCTTGCATTCAAACTGTTCGCATGTGAACTTAACTGGGTCCCAAGCATCTCCAGCAGCATTGAAATAATAGTTTACTTCAGTGTTGAGGTTTGAGAAACCAAAGTCTAAGTCAACTTTGTCTTTGCAAAAGTCACAGAACTTGGCTCCACAGTTCCAGCTACAGTAATGCTGAATGGGTCTTGTGTTGGTGCAATGACTAAGTTATTTTTGCTTGGAGTAAGTTCGATAGAAATTTTTCCTGCCCAGTTTGGCAAGTATCTTAAAAACCTGAAGATGAGGAAGATGACAAAGGAACTCTAAGTTTCAGTTTTACTTTGGTTACTGCTGCTGCAGTTTGTCCAGAAAGGTTAACATAAACTCCTGGAACGTTAGGGTCAAGTCTTCTTATTTTCTCAATAGTTGCATATTGGTCTGTTTGTTCTCTAGCTTGTGGTTGTACTGAGTTTCTCAAAGCGAACCATTCATAGTTTGCCCATGTTACTGTTTGAACTAAGTCAGAGTTAGAATATATCTTATATCCCATAAAAACTTCTGGAGCATATTGGTATCCGACATAGAAAATTCCATTGCAACCTTTCTTGTCAGACAACTTGGCAGAAGGTTTTATTTCAATGTCTTGTTCCACGTATAAGAATGAGTTGTCAATAGAAATAATGTGAAACCTGTCGCAAGCAATATCTACTGTTGTTGAAGAACCTTCTCCAAACTCACCTACGTTTCCATAAGAAACAGCAGTTGTATATTCGTAAGTTCCAGGAACTATTTCTGACCTTCTAATGGCATTGTCGCATTCGTTATACCATTCGGAAACATTTCCGTTCATGGCATCCAAAACTGTTGACGTTATATTCTGAGCGGCGTACATTTCATATGGGTAAAAATATAGAATAGTTGGATTTATATATCATAATAGAACCCACTCGGACCAAGCTTTACTTTCTTCCTGACTGAGTTTTTAACTCTTCTTTTTCCTTCATTGCCACTACTTTCACTAGATGAAGTTACTTCTTCACTACTTTCACTTTGTTCTACTCTTCTCTTCTTCTTTGGTGTCGCTTTTGGTAACTTGCCCTCTGCTTCAAGTTGTTGCATCTTTGCCTCATGTTCACCTAGTATGTTGTAAATTTCCCATGTCCTTTTTGCCTTTGGGCTCTGGTCGCCCATCTCAGGTAACCTATATCCTAGAAAGATTTTGTCATAGTTTGTATTTGAGTCTTCGCTTATTGTTTGCATGACTCTTTCCTGAGTTTCCGGTTCAAGCTCTTCAAACAGAGCTTGTCCATATGGAATAAGCTCGTTTCCAAATATATGTTTTTGTAGCCATTCTGGTTTTCTTTCCATGTTACCAATAATATCTTTTGTGAATGGGAAAGCTTTTACCCAATGTTTCAGTCTTGCGTCATTTATTTCTGTAGTTGGTTTTATTTTGTCAAGGAACATGTTTTTCAATACTAACATTTCATTTGGTACTGTCCATTTGAGTTTTCTTAAATATTCATCCCTTCTCAGTTCATTGTCTGCAAAGTAAGTTTTTATGACATTTTGCAAACTTTCGTTTGCAAGGTCATGTACAATAGGTTCTCTTCCTTCTCTCTCCCTAACTTTCTTTCTAAACTCTTCACCAAATATACCATCTCTATGGTTCTGTGTAGTTCTTTGAGATAAATGTTCTAGAACGTCAGGTGTTATATTTCCTTCAGCCATGTTCATTTCATACTGGTCCAAAATATCTGCATGTTTCATATCTTTCAATGGCATTAAAGCCGCGCTGAAAATATCAGCTATATCTGGTTCACCATTCACTTCCATTGCGTCTACAACTTCTTGGAATTGAGGTTGTAAGTTTATGAACCACCTATCCGGATTAGCTTTATGACCCCATCTCATTGTAGTTCCATAGTCTGCAGAAACAAAAGTAGGTTTGTTTCCATATTGGTTAGGTTCTGAATGAACTTTAAACAATGTTTCATTTCTATATGTTTTGTTGAAATTTAACCTTTTATTTTCACCGAGTTCAGCCAAAGATTGAACGTTATATGGTCGTAAGTAAAAAGGATTATTGTATTTGCGTACATTTTCTTTCAGTACTTCCATTCTATGCTGAATATTTTCATCTGATGTTGGAGTCTTTTGTATGTCGGCGAACATTTTTCGATATTCTTCTACTATGTCGGCCGAATTTTTCTTAGACTCTTGGAAAGATTCCATATTCTCCGCATACACTTGTTGAGGGTCAAGATTTTTCGGCTGTTCCAAATCTTCATCTAGTTCTGTGAAGTTAGTTTCCAAAGGAGGGACTTGTTCGTTTCCTTCAGGCTCTTCTAGCTGTTGTTGCTGAACTATTTCTTCCATGTCTGGTTGTATCTGAACTTCTTCCTGTGGAGTTTCTTGTACCTCATCTGCTGGCATTTCATATATTCCGAGACCGTTTTTAACAAGTTCCCTATCTAAGTCATCCGGACTCATAAACCTTTCTTCTTTCGTTCCGTCTCTATTTTTTACGCGTTTCATGAAGAGAGTTGAATTATCATTTAGCTCTGACACCAAATATCTCGGAGTAAATTCATCCATGTCATTTGGATGATATGCTATTAAATCATATCCCTTTGCGAGCTTGTATTTTCCAGGTTTGAGATTATATCCGATTTTATGCTGAACCATAAAGCTAAATAGGTTCGGGTCAGTATTTCCTTCCTTGAACTTTCTAATAGCTTCTTTATATCTGTCACTAAAGTCAAGAGTATCTGGGTAACCATAATCTTCCTTAAGCATTTTTAAGAATTCTTGGTTTCCTTTTTCTCTACTTCTTTTATGTCCTTGCTCTGTTTGTGTTGGTTGTTGTGCAGGGTTTTGAACTGTTGGTTGCTGTGCTGGTTGTGGTTGTTGTTGTGCAGGGTTTTGAACTGTTGGTTGTTGTGCTGGATTTTGAACTGTTGGTTGCTGTGCAGGGTTTTGAACTGTTGGTTGCTGTACTGGATTTTGAACTGTTGGTTTTGGTTGTTGTTGTGGTGCTGGATTTTGAACTGTTGGTTGTTGTGTTGGTTTTGGTGCATGCCTGTGTCTGTGTCCATGTGACGATGTAAATGTTTTAGGTAGTCCTGGTGCAGGTGCTTCTCTTGGAGGGTTTGGTGGTATATAAGTTCCACCAGCTGGCACATATGTTCCATCTGCAGCATAATGTCCTACCTGACTTTTCGTTTTTAAGAAAGCATTTACTAGGTCTGTTTTGGTCTGTTGTAACTCTTTTTCTTGACTTTCCACAACAGTTGCTCTAACGGCGTCATAGGCACTTTGAACTGCCTGTCTCGTTGCTGCATCTGTTATTTTTCGTCATATTTGTGCTACTTCTCTTAACTCTTTGTCGAAACCTTCAGACTTCAGTTTCTTTCCAGATGAGAAGTCGTTCACTAGTTTCACCTTACTATGAAGAGCTTCGAAGGCATTCTTAAAGTCAGCATTCATTAAAGCTTCATTTGAACTGTCTTCATCCGCTTGTATTTTTGTCCTTATTGACCCTATAAGTTGGGTGCTTTAGCGTTGGCTTGGGGCATTTAACCAGTCATTATTAGCTTTTATATATTCTGCGCTTTTCATTGCCTTTTGCATGGCTGCGTCGTTATTTTTACTTTCTTGTGCTAAGTTTTCATACTGTACGGTTTGGTTTTGCAACTGTAAAAGTTTTCTGCCTTTACATTTGCTTCAACTTCTTTTTTATACTCATCGCTATCCATATATGTCTTCATGGCTTTTTGTTTTATCTCTTCATCTTTCAGTATTTATATTGAGTAGTATGGTTTTTTCAAATTTATAACATCTTGTTCCATTTTTGCTACTTCTGCTGCTTTTTCTGACACTTTTTTCGCATATTCCTCTGTACTTAGTTCTTCAGTTGTTCTTCTTTCTTCTTTTTCTCTACGTTTAACTCATTGAGTTTCTTTGTGTGTCTGTCATATTCTAGTTTCTTTTCGTTTTCACTTATTTGTTTCTGTATGTCTATGTTTGACTTTTTGACATCTGTTATTTGATTTTTGAGTGAACTCAAATTCATTTGACTTTGAGGGTTATAAGCTGTTCCGTCTGCAGCTCCACCATAGCCTGCCATTTTCGCTAAAAGTGCCGCTCTTAAACCCCCACTCTGTGCACCAATAACTCGGTTTAAAAGCATAGGGTTGCTTGACATTTGTTGCAACATAGTGGGGTCATTCATCATTTGTTGTTGCAACTGTTGTTGTGGTGTCAGTTTTTACTATTGGATGTTTCAATGCTCTCTTCCTCTTACGTATATTCTTACGTAGCTTACGTGGCATTTTAAGTGAAGTTAAAAAGCGGTTTTGACAGATGTTTATATGACACTTTTTGTTCAGCACAAAAAACTACTCGGTCAAAGTGTTGTCAGTTTTGTAAAATAACCGTCCTATCTCATTCTATAAGGGGAAAAAGGCTTCTCAAAGTATACTTCCTTGGAACGCCTGTAACTTTTCTGTAGCGACGATAGACCCTTACTTGTCCGGACAAAGTTATACTATTTTGAGTGCTCTACAAAAATCAACGGCTGGCTCGTCCTCA
>NW_026529096.1:0-4968 GCF_026262505.1 Trichomonas vaginalis G3 | reverse complement strand
TTCTTTTCCTTCGTTCAAAGTTTACTGTAAAGGTTCGACCAGATGTAATTTGACTTCTAACTTCACGATACTTTTCATATGCATATCTTGTTCTTTCCATGGGAGCATGTGCGTCTTCACCTTTTCCTTTTTTCCTTCTCAAAGGATGCAATTGTTCGTCATGTTTCCAGTAGAATCTGGCAAAGCCGTCGTGTCCTTCAACTTGAGGTTCACTAACATCGAAAGGCATGTCCATAAGACGTTCTTCTTCTAACCTCTCTAGTCTGTTTGGATAATTGGCACGTGCTGTTTCCAAATCCATTTCGTAGCGAAGACCAGACAATTTGTCATAGACTTTTATGGGTCTTCCCTTCCTATATTTAAAATTCTTCGAAACTCTCCAACCATATCTTTGTAACTCTGCTTTTATTCTAGCAGACTTTCTGTCCATTCTATATGGGGGCATTTTTATAAAAATAAAAAAATATTTTTTTTCTTTACTTTACATAACCGCCTGCTGCCATAAGTCTTTGACGCCAACCCATACCAGCTAATGAAGGTTGACTTGGTTTAGTTTGGAAACTAAACTTTGGTTTTGGTTTATCTTCAGTTTTTGGTTTCTCTTCTTCTATCGGTTTTTCGTCACTTTTTCGGTTCCTCTGACTTTACTTCACTTGCAGGAACAGTTGTGTCGTCAACATCTTTCAAAATATCATATGCCATTTGTTTTTGTTTTCCTTTCAACTTTTTGTGTTTGTTGTAAAGTTTAGAATATTTCGACTCTAAGTCAATGAGATGTTCTATAATGAACTGTTGGTCAGTGAAGTAAACTTTTCCATCTGTTGTCTCGAAAGTTCCTTCAGACTTCAATATTTTATTTGTGAGAGTCTGTTTCTTTTTTGAGATACTAGCCGTTCCATTTCTATGAAAAGTGACTTTATAGTTAGGGTTTGTATTTCCAGACCTGGCACTTTCTATTATTGAATTTTTCTCTTCATCTGTAAGTTCTTTGACAGGTTTTGACAATGGTTCTGAACTTTTTGTTTGTGGTGTCAAATCTACCGGTTCAACTTCTTCGGTCATTTCATCTCAGTAAAAAATTTTAGTTTGGTTTGTTTTCAACTGGTTGTTTAGGTTTTTTAAGTCGGTCTAAAACTTCCTGAGGTATAGGAAGAACTTTACAAACACGTGGTGTAAAAGGTGGTCTTCCATGACTTATTCTGTTTAAAGCTGCATTGTTCATTTCATCTCAGTAAAAAATTTTACATTCCCCAAGTTTGAGGTGGTTGCGGTTGGTTATTGTTTACCCACTGTTGTGCATGGTTATATCCTCTGTTAAAGAATCTTTCACCTTGGTCCATATAGTGTCCTGCTTGGTTATAGTAGTCATTTGCTTTGTTATAATAGTTTCCTGCTTGTCTTCCTACATTGTCCATCCATCCTTGAACTTTTCCTCTTGTTTCAGGATTTGGAATAAGATTTGTTGCATCTCGTGCTACATCCCAACCTTTCTGTACAGTTTGTATAATAGGCTGAGCTTTGTCTTTCAGTATACCTAATGTACTCAAAATCTTCCTTCCAACTCCAAATGCACCTCTGGCTATTGTTCCCACTGCGGGTAAAAATCTAGATGCAACTCCTGCTAATGCGCCAAATAAACCCATTTCTTATAGGGTAAAAAATGACGAATCCAAACAAGGACCCCTATGTTTCTAAAGCGACAAAGAAAGCACTCATGATAAAAATCTTTAGTTCAACACCAAATGCTTGGTTTATGGATATCTTGGAAAACATTCCGAGAGTTAGAACAGATGGACCTCCATACTGGTTAATATTTGTTGGTCAAAACACAAGATACTGTGAAGCCATACCATTATGGTCCAAAAATATTTTAGATGTGAAAACTGCTTTGACAATATTCGTTGACAAATACCATCCAACAAAACTGACATCTGACTGTGAAAGTTCTTTCAAATCAGATGATGTAAAAAACTATCTGCGTTCAAAAAATGTAAACCAATATTTCATTGTCGACCAAAACCATTCTGCTCTTGGTGTCATTGACGGTTGTATAAAAATGTTAAGAGACTTAAACCAACCACAAGGTGGTGAAGCAAATGAAATGTCATATGACGACAAATATAGACACTTCTCCATGGCAAAGATGAGACAAGTTTTAAATATTTACAATAACCGTAAACAAAAAGGTTTGGGAAACCACTCCCCCGAAGAAATGAAAAACAACCCTGACTTAGAGAAAGACTATATATTTAATAATTTAGTCAAAAGAGACAAACAAGAAAGAATGCCGGGCTTCAAACTTCAGAAAGGTGACAAAGTAAAAATAGAAATACCTAAACGTGACCCATATGAAAATACTATTGACTATGACAACAATGGGAACCCGACAGGTACTCACATTCGTGTTCGTAAAAATAAAAGAAAGTATACAAGAGAATATTATGAAGTTTTAGGCAAACATGGCAAAATGTACACACTGCAAGCAGAAGATAAAACTACTATTGCCAGACCTCGTTTCAAACTTGTCAAAGTTCAAGGTGGTATACTTTCAAAGACAGTTCCTAACAAATATAAGACAACTCCTGACGAATATGCTAAAGAAGTTGAAAATGACGACTAAGCAATTCTATACCATGCGTAAACTGTCATGTAAGGTGGCATGTATTCTTTACTTTGTCCCGTTGTTTGCGTATATCCTGAAACGAAATGTGTATGGTTTCCTTCTCCCTGAGTGTTACTCCAGTAACAATTTATAGCAAACTTAACGTCGTCTTTAACATCATATCCTTTACCTTTTGTCATTCCTGACCAATCCCAATATCTATGCTTATGCCAACCTGCTTGAGATGTACTTAAATCTATGTAGTGACTGTGTGCAGGTAAATTTTCACCTGAAATCGTTTTACTTCCACCTGTTTCCTTTGAAGAGTTTGCACAATACAAAAACCTGTCGACTATTTGTTCCCATGCACCAACACCAAACATTACTTGAGGACCTCTTGCTTCCATAGATGTCTAAATAGAACCTACTGGGTTCATTAAATCAAACATATGAGATATTATAGGATTGTCTCTTTTGAACTTAAAATATAGTGCAACTATTTCAGGTTTCTTCTGGTTTGTGTCAGAATATTTTTTATAATATAATCTTATGTTTTCAGGGTAGGTAAAATCTTGACTATAATATTTATTTCTGTCATCTGTATAATAATATACTATTCTCGTTTTTTCTATTGCATTATATCTTTTATATCTATAATAATCTAAATATAATGTTAGCTTTTGTTCATCTACATGTGGTGTTCTGTCGTCATCTCCATAGTCATAATAATATGGTGCTGGAGCTGGGTCAGGCAATGTCATATCCACCATTTCATAAACTCTTAAATATTTCTTTTGTTCGTCTCCATATAAGTTTAAGTAGCAGTTGTTGTCTAATGGAACTTTAACTTGTGTACCATCATTCTTTTTATAGCTTACATACATTTCATTGTTATTTTTCGGAATGAGTTTACACCGTGTATCATTTTTTAAGGACTGTACAAACTGCCATCTAAAATATTTATTTTCTTCATTGACAGAAAAGTCACCAACAATAGTTTCAATATTTTTTTTGTTCCTATCAAACTTTGGTATATTTCATTGACATATGTTTTATCTGCTTTCTTTTCAAGGCTAACGTTTAAGTCTGTTATTTCAGATATAGAATGTGTATGTCCAACGGCACTTTTACTGTTTAAGGTTTCTTGTAAGTTTGTAATATCAGATATAGAATGTGTATGTCCAACGGCACTTTTCCTGTTTAAGGTTTCTTGTAAGTTTGTAATATCAGATATAGAATGTGTATGAGTCTTATCTGCTTTTGTCTCTAATGTTTCCTTAAGACTTGGTATTTGGTTAATATAATGTATATGAGTCTTTTTAGAATATTCGTTTTCAGCTCTTGTCACTTCACTTGACATTTTATTGTCAACATATGTTTTGTCTGCTAGTTCAGGATGAGTATGTTCTTTTGTTGCATAAGCATTGTTAGCTCTTTCTTCTTCTTTTGCTATTGCATCGTCTACATATTCTTTGTCAGCTTTGTTGTCAACATCTGCTTTCAAAAGAAGTTCATTTATAGGTTTCTCGTTTAAAGTTCCTTTTGTTGGATTTATACAGACAGTATGGTTCTTATTGTCTTGAAACAGAAACTCATCTGTCATTGGGTTTAATGTCAGTTTTAAGTTTCCTTCTTTCAATGACTCAGATATCTTAGAATAGTTTGAAAAGTTTGTTGTGTTCTTATTTAGAGCTTGCATAATGAGTTGTCGGTTGTGTTGTATTTCTCTTATGGAAGCAATATCTTTCGACATTTTTATTCTAGATAAAATATGCTTCCAATAGAAAAAGAAGATTCTAGAGTTGCTACAACTAAACCATTAGATGAACTTTTTACTAATGTCGGTCAAAAGTTTGAGACAGATACCGTAAAGCATGAAGGCTATCGTTTTGACTACCCATTAAGATGGTTAAGAGACCCATCTGTCACAAAAGCTATTGGCTTTCGTAGAATGAAGTTCATTTCAGAAGCCATACATGGTTTCCCATTTACGGTCGGTTTTGAAGTTCGATACTATAACAAAGAAAAACGTATGTATGAGAAATTTGAACAGGGAAAACTTTTACAAGTTAGTTTGCTTGTAAACTTAGAAACAACTCTTCAAGCTTTTCAAGAAAAAATAAACGACATCTATATTGAATATGCAAACCAGTATAACATTGACGAAGGAGAATACCATCTCGATATTATTTATGACAGGAAAAATGCAACTGTTAAAATCAATAAAATAGAAGACCTTGGAGAAAACGTTTATATTTCTACAAAATATAACAACTTGGCATGGTATAGATTTATGAGGATGTTAAATCAGCCTGCAGCATATCCAGTACACCCGGACTATTATGAAGTCGAAAACCCTAATGGAA
>NW_026529166.1:0-71697 GCF_026262505.1 Trichomonas vaginalis G3 | reverse complement strand
CTCCTATGTGCTCTCTTTTACTGCCATTGCATTGTAAATGTGTGAAGTTGTCATGTAAGAGACGATCACAAACAGGATATTAAGTGCTGTTCGACTGATAGGCTTTTTGGATATATGGTGATTTTATCTATCCTGAAAGATTTGAGGCCAAGTACTCGCCATTGTACAATGCGCTTTATTAAGGTATGGGTGTAAATCGTAGAGTAGTTCCGGAGTTCATACCGTTTTACATAGCTGTTCAAAACAGTTTTACAAAACATGTTTAGCGAAATATCTTTAATTCAGAAACTACAGGAAATTAACATTTTACCATATATAACAGATCTGTCTAAAGAAATTCAAATCAAAAATGCGGAAAACATTATTTACGTGTCACTTTAATGAGATTTAAGTGATCTTTATATCATTATATTCCTGCACCAAACTACAGCATATTTGATCAATACTTTCGCTCGGTTGTGAAAGTTGTACCTTTCTAAGTCGCGAACGGACTCTTTTGAGTCCTGAAGGTTCTTTCAGACCGAAGCGACCAGGCGAAAGCCCATGACGTTCTGAGTAATTTCTTAAAGTTGATCACTGTTAGATGGGAATCAGATAAAGGCTTCATTAAATGTAAAATCATTATTGTTATACTCATCTATGAAATACATATTTAATTGCTATTCATTTATATTTGTTTTCTATCTTCTTTTAAAGAAGGTTGATGGCCAATAAAACTATGATAAAAGCTGTGTTTGTGTCATGAAATATAATGTATCAACGACTGAAATTTGAATTTCTGCGTTAGACTTTTGTTTTGACGTGATAGTTTCGTTAAGACCATAAAACATCGGGGAAACAATGACGAAAGAATATTAAAATTCTCATGTTAGTGAGTTCGTTTGAAGATTTTGAAAAAGAGGTGCGTAATTCAAGTTTTCGTATCTCATCTGAATTTCATTTAGTCAGCTACGATAGACTGGCGTGTGTTGTGTGTAGTGTCTCTCCTAGATATAGTGACATGACTTTTTTTACAGAGTTGGATTATATTAGTAAGTGGCTAATTATTTGACGTTTTAGGTTGGGTCCAAAGCGCTGTGAGGCTGGGAATGGGTGGACTTGTGAATTGCTAGCCATAATTTCATTAGGTGGAAACATGGGGAATTGTTCAGGATGGTTGTTGAAAGATTGTTCAAACTTTGTTTTTTATACATAACATCAATATAAGATTATTTGTATAGAATATACCGTTACATAAGGGACGGCAATTTTCGAACACGTAGCAACAAACCCTCCGGTTATGTGCTGCCGTGTGATGATGGTTAGAGATATAAAAACCACGTAACGACCGGACGCAGAACCATAACAACAGAGCCCAACGGCTCCGGCCAATAGTGGCGAGGATACGTTGTATCGGTTTATTACAAGACA
Source organism: Trichomonas vaginalis G3 (assembly GCF_026262505.1). Classification (NCBI taxonomy): domain Eukaryota; phylum Parabasalia; order Trichomonadida; family Trichomonadidae; genus Trichomonas; species Trichomonas vaginalis. Next base: position 70,287 of record NW_026529166.1, on the reverse strand, counting down.
TTTAAAAAACTTATCTGAAGATTATTGAATTATTATAGAGGAGTTAATCGATCAATTTCAAAACATTCTATAACCTCGATGAAGAGAATAATATTAGAAATGCATATTATGATGTCGTTCTATTATTGCGAATTTAATTAAAGAGATAAATGAAAAAGAATTGGTATAATCTTAATGTCAGCGACTTTGTATTGATGAAAGATCAATTTGCCTCTAGTGATTATATACAAACCCGAAACAGAATATTATGGATTTATGACGTTCAATTACCGAATTAATCAGGGAAAAAGATTAATGAGAAATAAGACGTTCTGGCTCGGATAGAGTGTGAATTTAGATGTGAATGTGTAATTTAGTAAGTGTGAGTCCGAAGAATATTGCATGTATTAAGAAGCCACGGTTCATGGTTATTTATTCTTCAGGAAGAACAGATTAAAACGGACTACCTATGGTGCTATTTACACGAAGTTGATGAGCGATGACAAAAAGATGTAATGTAGAGAAGATATTACATATATACATTCGTTGTCTAGAGGTTATACATGAGCTGTAGCTGTTACAGTTATTTGTATTAGCTTATTATGCACCAGAAGCATGTGGTTAGTATACGGTTACAATTTGTGCTCTACCTTTCTCTCTATGTTTTAATGTGTATTTAGTTGTACCTCTGATGATTTACTTTTGAGGTTAAGTCAAAAAGTGAGTACGTTTAAAGTATGCTATTAAAAGGTAAAGCTTACCAAAGGATATTTGCCCAACGAACAAAGTTTTGAAATCTAAATTAAAGAATACATCTCCGGATATAAATTGAAGCTTCAACACTTCGTTTTATGGACAGTTAAAGCTGACTCAAGACTATTACAGCATTAATCCTTCACTATGTATATAGTTGCGTATTCGACATAAGTAGTGAAGCTTGGACCTTGGTTCAAAGTGCACCGTGTAGAGAAATCCAATTGACAAAAGCGTAAATAAGATACTTAACTCTCTTAAATAACAATGTGTATGAACATTGAAGTTCATGTCTCAGAAACGTGTGAGAACTCGTTTATGAGGTTACTACCAGCAATGTTAGATGAGGAAAAAGCAGATAAGGAACCATTACACAAGATTTTTTCACAACTGATTTGCAGAAGTATTGAAGGATACGGTTTGAGAAACTGTGCGTTGGGGGTGGTGTGATGTTATCTATATTTGTAAACCTCTCCTAATCTTTCCAACAAGGGTTTTAACATCTGGATGACGAATAACATCGACGTGAGAAACTATTAGATGTAAGATGTTTTAGTCAGAAGTGAGGAATAAATATTAAATTCACTGCTCAAGATTATATGACGAATATTAAGCTCAGACAAGAACCATAACACATTAAAATTCTTCACTGTTGTAGGAGAGACGATCATTAAGTATTGAACTTCTTGTCCTTTTGGTTCAAGTGGCTTTACCATTTAGAAAATTTCAAGTTTCAAGCGTTAATAAGAATTTCTTAACAATTTGAGATTTAAGGTTGTAGGAATTACCGGACTTAGATTATGCCAGAACTTTGAGCTAATATGGACAAGCTACCAGCACTGTTTCAGATAAGAAAGCAGGATAGAACTTATGTGGATGCAGAAGCTAACAACAGAATCTGTGCTGAAGACCTCTGATATTCGTATATGGACATTGTACATACATGAAATTTATTGGGTTTTGAACAGCAACTCCATTGAATTTGTTACTAGGTCTCAACCAGGATACTTTTGAATTTTTCTTGAATATCTAGTGACTAACATACATTTAATTAAATGGAACAAACCTGCACCATTGTGGGGTCTCCGGGAGATACTATTCCAGAATGGGTCTGTTTTATTTTGAAGACATAATAGTCTTTAGAATATGTTCTAGTAGAGTTATGAGTCATATATGGGGATATTATTAAATTATATCTTTATTAGAGCGTTTATGACGTGTTGTGATGATATTCGCAATTATAATCCATACTACTTTATTTTGGGTGTAGTGATGTTCATGTAAATAGTAGTTGGATATCAGTGGTTTTCGATTCTACTACTAGATACGCGTGTCTCGCATATGGAGATGGGATGTTCATCAAAAATAGTATTGTTAAGAACCTTTCCTTCACATTATGCATAGTTTTCAGTGTGGATTTCTTAAGGAAAGAGTTCTGTGGATAGTGTTAACCATTTCTGACATTTCAATTTAATCATAAAAAGGATGGCTTATATAAATCTGTCGTGTTTCTCTCGGTTCGAATGAGAGTGTCAGGGTATTGTCAGTTGTGAACATGATATGATACTCTCAGATGACCCAAAAGTATTTGCACAAGGTAATTTTCTGTGAACTGAGGAAATTACATGTTGTAGCTGGTTTATACAGACCATGCTGAGCATATGTGGTTAAGTGGTAAAATTGCTTATTATCATGCCTCCGTGGATTCTATACATCAATTCCACGCTGTTGTGACACTGAGTCATGTTGGTTTTAATTAATCTTTTAACTTTACATCATGAGCTTGAAAGAAGTATTTGGTCGTAAGCAACATCCATGTGAGGGTGCATTCGTATAGATACGTGTCTAATGAAGCTGGCAAGAGTTCTCGGGATTATTCTACTAAGCAGAGCTGTAAGGAAAAGGTTTCTTTGACAAAAATGTTGTACATATAACCAAAATAAACCCTTACGACTCTTTTTACCAATTACCCAACACTCCTGACGCCATACCAATTGACACTCTCATTCAAAGCAAAAAGGGCATAAACTCATTCCTCGAATCTTCTAAATGTTGAACACTCGTAAAGGCATATGCATATTCCAATGAGAAATAAAGGAACTCGTGCAAGTGTTAAGAGTTTTACAGAAAGTTCTGTTAGCAGAACAACCCAAGTACGTTTAAACATCAGTGATCCAAGACAGTGCATACGCTTCAGCAACGAAAATCACAGATATTTTCTCACTAAGGCATAACATAACTCACTCCACTCGACTGAAGACCATAACCATAACATCACTCTGGCATCCAATAAAACCGCCTTCTTATAAGACTCTCAGAGGATTTTAAGACCAAGGGCTGAGACTTACCTGGAATAGCAAATGAGAACATTTCTCGAAGTTTTACAATTTCCTCAACACATTCGTATCAACAGGACATACACCAAATTTTCAATCGACACAACTTACAAGAAGAAAGAGATATACAAAAGAAACCGAGCCATAAGATACACAAAAATTATCTCTCAAAGATCAACACCAATTTACTCCCTCTATTCCTGGTACTAAAAGTTCGTTGTTGTCTTACGACAAACCGGTTGACAAGATAAAACGTTTAAGGGTTAATATTCGAAATTATTAAGTATTTGTAGACTCTACCGCAAGGTAATGGATATCTTATAAAAGTCTTCTGGTGCCGCACGGACTTCTATTGCGTGTTTGCGTCCTGACCTTGAAATAGTCGAAAGTTATTGCACATTACTTGTTCTGAAAACCATTGCTAGCGGAAGCATAAGCGAGTGGATAGTGTGGCTGTTATTGAAATTACTTGGCTTGATATATATAGCTACAACTGTTGACACTTATAAAGTAAGATATTAAGGAGGCGTTTGAAAGCATGTGTGTTATACATGCTTAAGAACTGGAGATGTTGATGTCTCTTTGATACTGTTCTAACCAATCTTTGGTGTGGGTACCTATTAGACTGGTGGGTAGGTCTTGTTGGTTGTTAACTGAAAGGACAAAAAGGTATGCGCAGATAGAGAATAAGGAAAATGTCGGTGTCTAACTTTGTTGTTCAGTTAGATGTATATCAGAGCATAATTGTTAATTTAGGGTCGAGAGGTGAGATTTCAGCTGTTTTTGCTATCCTGTTTTTCACCTCTGAGGGGGTTTGTTCATAACTCTTTCTGTATATATGCTTTGTGATAGCATGTTGCTGTCGTCATGTAATTGTCTTGTTTTCATGGAATAGTTCTTTTCTGTAATGCTTTGTCTTAACTTTCATTCGTGTTATATTCGCTTTGTCACGTATTTGCATCTGTTTCGTAATTGATTTGCTTTGTACGAATGACTGTTCTCTTCGGTTTAAGGATGAGTGTGCTAAGTATTGACATCTAAGATTATAAATTAGGTGAAGAGTTGGTGTGAGCATTTTCACGTCTGTTCTTTTCTTCACCTGCTTTTTTCACCTCTTGAATTTGTCATAACTTCTTTGGTAAATGCTTTGTGTCATAACTTCATCGTATTATTGCTATTTCATATGTCATCTCTTTGGTAAAGTGTGCTGATGTTTTCATTAACTTCATTCTGTTAAGTATCGCTTTGTTCTTAAGATTTTTCATAGCGGAATGCCCGTTTTTTTTTAGACTTTTTTTTCGGTAAGATGAGTGGTTAATATTGATCCTATTAATAATATATTATATGTGTTTTTTTTGTGATGACTGTGAGTTGTGCTCACTCGTTTTTCTTTACCTCTTTTTGTTTCACCTTTCATGATGATTTTCAGGATTTTTTCCTCCGAAATAAAAACATAACAGTGTAGTGTTTATTTTTTTTATTTTTTGTTATTTTGATAGATAAGATTATGATTTTGTGTATATATCGATAATTTCTTGTGCTATCAACAACCAATTCATTGTTTTCCGCGAACGGCTTGTGGACTCTGTTCTTCACAACTATACAGCACAAACTTCGTTAGTTTCATGAAGTCGCTTCCAATGTTTAGTATATTGAAATAACTTATATCCTTATCTTCTTATTTATTACTTCTCGAAACAATAATTCAAATAGCAGCACGAGTATAAGTCGTATTTTCATACATACGTGCAGCATGCCTCTACAGAGATCATAAGTTGCTGAAAAGCTGAAGAAAATTACAATGTTAAGAACTTTTAATACTCTTATGCTTTATCTGGCGGTGTTTAGAGCTGGTATTGCTACTTCGTAGTATTAACTTTCGTACCACTGTGCTCCTAGTGAGATCACTTGCTACTTTGCGAAACTTATAGGTACGCATCTCCATATCTTCTTGATTATTTGAAACCTCGAATAGTGTATGAACTCGATTCCAATCACTCCTACACTAGGAGAAGTACAGTGTGGCTAATCAATGACTGTTCGTACTCTACACGAGTAATTTTATCTGTCGTGTTACCTTTCGGTATTGCTCATATAACATTGTCCGATCACTTATTAGAGATACTCTGTGGTATCAAAGAGATTTGCTATGTATCTTGATGTCTGACCCTTGTTTATCTATGAGTGAGTATATTACGAGAGTTCCACTAGTTATCTCATCGAAAATATCGTCTGTGGTCTCTCGGATAAGTGATCTCTCAGCACTCAAGTAGTATATACATCTTGTGCGTGCAGATCTCATATAGAAGTGTGTTAGCGATAATCAATAGTGCCATGCTGCTTTCGTGTACTGAGTTATCATAAGAGTAATGTTTAAGAGAAGTTGCAACCTATGCGAGGTTCTATTGATGATGATATACAATAAATTGACATCTTTTTTCTATTTAAACCGTTTGACAATTATCTAAATATAGGAACGCGTGCAGGTTATTATAGTTTTGACGATACGAAGCGGAGAAGGAAGACCCAACTTATGGTATACCCTTGCTGAGACTAAGAAAGACTTTATTTTACATATTAGTTTGTACTCTTTATTTCCAATATGCTACATTGTACTCGTAAATGATATTACAATATGTACTCTCCGTCACGAGCATATAGAACATCATGTAAACATCTTAAATGTTTGTCTATTAAAGATGCTACTATAGCTACCTAAAGACATAAATACTACTTATAGATTAATTCAAAACTTGACTTTTACTTCACAATTCTTCAAACTATGATTTGACTTAGGATATGATTCTTATGAAGAAGAAGAATACGATGCTAGTGGCAGACATTTGAGAGAAGTCATAGATGATGGACTTGCATGGATACAAACTCCCCCTATCTTCATTAGGATCATGATCAAACTACCTGCCATGGACTCTTTCATAAATTGTCCATGATAGTAATTAGTAGTCTTCGATCTATCTGGGGCAATTGATAATCTCATAAAAAGAACTATATTTCTAATTCTAACATCCTTACTAAAAGCTCATAGCTAGTCTTTGTACAATAATGATCTAATCTAGTACTGAATGATTAAAGTCATAGATACGTGAGCTTCATTAGTATAAAGAGGTTAACTTAGCACTATATTCTTGTTTCTTACTAATTCTTTATGAAACAATACGTGAATCGAAGGAGGGAGAAAATATAATCTAAGGACATAGCGGACATCTATGAGGGGTTAATGTCTTCCATATTGTAAAGATTTCAAATTTACTCTGAAAATGTTAATTCTCAATCTCTCTCGTCTAGTTATGCATTCTCATGAAGTTGCTTATCTTCGTGTAATTATATTCTCTGAGCATTTAAACCCTTCATTGTGTGGATACATGATCAAACTTAGAGAGTGTTATATACTGATTGTATTAGCAGATAAATATAAACTTCAAGAACGTTGTGGTAACTATCATTAACCAAAAATCTAACACTCAGTATCCTTGTTAGACATTATTACTATACTGATACATCTTCTTACTGTATAATCATTTTTGAACGAATTCTGACGTTCTTGATCATTGAATTATGACCTAGTAAGTGTCTTACAAACATTCATATATGACCTAACTGATAAGTATATAGGAATAGGGTTTCTTGTCTCATTCTAGTCTCTGCTGTTTGCTTGTAGCACATCATTCTCTCAATATAGGTGATTGATAAACAGATACTTCACCTAAGACTCTGATTCCTCTGCTGTCAATAAGCAATCAGTACCTCTTATAAATACTGTTTTCCTATCCTCTCTGCTGATTTCTACAGACACATGTTTAATATGTAGATATGGAGAGAGAATAGAGAATTGAAATTTTTTATATTTATATCCGCGTGAGATTAGAATAGACTGCAACCTACTCTTGTACTTGACGTATAGATTCTATTTCACTCTATCTTTTAGAAATTGCTCCTACACAAAAAAAGCACTAAAAGATCATAGATGAAATGAAGTAAAATCCGATTGATGAAGCTAGATAGTGCATCGTCTGTTTTATATCCGTGCTGTTCACATTTAGTACCCAACAACCTCAAATTCTGCTTGGTATCAGATTTATAAAGAAGTGCGCATAGTTAATTAATGTAAAAACGTTATATCTGATGAGTTGTACCATAGATTGCGTGATTAGAAAAAGTACCACGAGAATAGGTGCGTGTGTTCTTCGAATAAGTATATTGCTTTTTATAAATAAAATGTAGCAATAGTATTTTATATTTACTGTGTTATTGCAATAGTATCTCCATATTGTGACAACATATGCCTCAAGACATTTAGTTAGAGCGACGAAGAGACTTCCACGAATAGCGAAATCTATGACAAGATGACGTCTAGAATATTCATATGTTTCGGAAGATATTATCTTAAGACATCTTCTTCGTACTTATGAGCAAGATCATTCTTCTCTCTCCCCATACGAAGTACGTTGCTTTATTTTCTTCTGCTATACCTATGGGAGTTTATCGCCTTCTTTCATCCTTTTGTTTATACGTACATCATGATAGAGACGAAGGAGAGTTGTGTTGCGAAATTCTTTAAATGGAAGCTCAGACACTTAACATCTCGAGTTTTTGGTTGTCATTTTGTAGCAACAGCATAATGTGTCTTACGTTTAAAGGATGATATTTTATAAATGTGTTTAAACCAAATTTTTTTTATCATATGCAATCTATTATAATAGCTTTTCCCCGGTATGTTGTCGCTGAAGACTCTATCATCTTCTTGGCAAAATCTTATGAGAAAGAACCGTCATACATTTCTATTTATGCTAAGTATTGATAGACAACGTGATAACTAAGTAGTGAAGATCAAAAGTATAGTACAAAAGTTTCATACTAAGACCTTCATACGTTCTTATTCCAGATTATTTCTAAATCTACGCATTAACTCACATTAGTATTAAAATATGATATAAGATCTATACGCTTCTAGCAGGAAAATAATAAGGTTTTATGGGTCTTTGGTATAATGATGTTAGTCTCCTATAGAGAGCTAGCGATCATAACTTGTGTTTGAGTATTGTACGGTCGAGAGGAGAGTGCAAGATATCCAGAATTAGAATTAATTCTTTACTGGTGTGTAAGAGTACCTTAATTGCCTCTTCTCTAAATGCAATCTAAGCACGAGACTATTTTGTACTTTTGCTCGACTGTGCATTATTGTGTGTGAAGATGAATAGTGTGGTTACTCTCTTCCTTCAATAAGTTTACAGAGAAAGCTATTATACTCTCTGGGACTCGAAGTAGTAATGTCTCAATGAAAATACTGGTTATTTTGTGTTATTTTGTATGTTATTAATAAGCAAAAAAAGTTGTCATTTTTTTACTTCCAAGACTCGATAGGTATGCAACACTTTTCCAATAAACGGATATCTCGACGCAAGAGAAAAACCACAGGATAGCAGACAGCTCTATAGTTCCGTTTGAAGCCATTAAATTGAAAGAATTACGATACAGAGCAGGGTTTATAGTTTACAAACAATTGATGTACTCATCTTCTGTCTAAAGATATATGTATCAAGAACTGCAAAGAGTTGTTTTATGAATGAACGCTCTTCGTCGTACAAAGCAAGCATATCATTGGTTTGAAATACCAACAGGCAAAAGAAACTTTTTAGAAGAATTTCCTCATATGATTTGCTTCCTTCGAAAACCCGATGGTACGAGACTTCCGTACTGAAAATCGGCAAGATTTTAAGAGCAGCATGGCAGTCTGTTCTTGACAACATTCTTTGAGTTCTCCAGGTATCATTCTTCGGAAGAAGTGCTTGCAAGAACCCTGACGACATGAGATGTATTTTGGAGAAATGCACTCCAATACTACCTCTTGACAAACAAAGGTAAATTAAGACTAAATAAAATAGATATTTGCACCTGGTTAACGTTGTAGAAAAGAGATTACAATGTTTTATTACTGAGGCGTGCCGGATTCTCATCTCGTTAATAATCTTTGCTGGTGAATGTAGCAGGTAATTCCTCTTGAAGCGAGGAGATAGTGGATGACTGCACTAATACCAGTCAGTTCAAATACTATCAGTTACGTAACTTAGTTATTGTGGTGTTTAAGCGTTACCAATATTTTCGCAAATACAAATGACCTAATCGGAAAGATAATCGAAAGCATAGAGTTACCGCACAGATGAGAAACAAGGATGAGCGCGCTGAAGACAGATAAACAATCTCGAAAAGACAAATAAGGTGTAAGTAGTTTTGTAAAAAAGAGATTTTCCAAATTATCTGGACTTTGATTATATTGTCATTATACATGTAGAGACTCGATAGCTCGCAAGTCTGAGTTTCCGACTTATCTCACCCAGTACTAGATAGGATGAGACGAGGACAGTGGATACGGAGTACTCTGATTGCTCACGCGAAAGATGATGACGTGCAGTGTTATGCAGTACTCTACCGAAGTCTGTGAATGTGGTCATGTAGCTACTCTTCTGCTTCAGGATACAATGTCAATCGACAAAGACTTGTTTTTTCGCCTTGGCTAGGAGGACTTTCTCCAACTCTCATTAGTAAAAAATTGTTTTTGATTCTAATACTGTAGAGAAAGTCTAACTCTAACTAATTTCCTCGAGTTGATCGAGACTATCAAGTGTCTGATCGTATAGTAATCGGAAGATTTCTACTATAGAGTTGAATACTAGATGTGTGTTGCTCGAAAACTGCTACATTACTCGAGCATCAAAAGTGGGTCGATTGCCACAGATATCTTACATTCTATTAGTAGAAGTGAGGGGAAGAAGATTCTGTGAACTATGACCATGTGCTTTGTTCAGACATCGGTAATTAGAGATAGAGACTCTCTCCTCGATAACTCTATTAAGATAGACATAGACTGCATATATGGGTCGACGACACAGCTGGTTAGACCTGTTAAAATAATTACGAGCACGTTGCTTGGGACTACTCCTATCTTAATACGCAAGATTGAAGGACGATTGTGAATAATTGGACAGGTTGTGCTAATCGCAGCGTCTTAGCTACCAACTGAGGATACAAACCAAGGATTTATTTATTGTGTACAATATAAAGGCTGCGTTCAGGTGGATCGGGTTAGTTTTCTCGGTTCAAACTAATTTGTGTGTGTCACTTGCTCTGTTATCTGTCAATGTCAATAGAAGCTTCTTACGATCCGAATCTGTAAGAGTAATATATCTTGTATGTGTAATTCGATTACGCTGGAAACAGTAGTGATTGCTGCAGGAGGAATCAGTTCTTGTGTCTTGTCGTCATTGTTCACAGTAGTCGATGTAATTCTAGTGTGTAGTTATGTATCTCATCCCTATTGGTAAATTTAGACGTGTTACTTAGCGTTCTCTCAAAAATTCATTTCACAAGTTTCAAAGATTCATAGCAATACTGAAGAAGTCAATGTTAGAGTTCTTTATAACAGTATAATGAGTATCTTTGACATTCACGAAGATACTCTTTTGTTTCAAAACTACTGCTAACTCTTGTGAAGTATAACGTTTGCGGTCAATGACAATAGCTAATGGTCTGACATACTGACCAAACTTAGATTCTTTCACAAACTTCTTGTTAAAGATAACATTAACGTTTGAAGCACCATTGAACTCATTCTTGATGGCAGTAGCGAGAGCATTGTATGAAAAGAACTTGCAATCTTGCATGTGTTTCATTAAAATAAAAATATTAAATTATTTTGAAAAATAACTTAAAAAAAATCTAATCTAATTTTTTCAAAAAATATTTTTTTTTCCTACTAAAGATGTATCGGAAGTTGTCTAAGTTAGAACACTCGGAAATAAAACAACTTCTTGCAGAAGCTAATATAGATGTTGCAAAACATTACGCAACAAACAAAAAAGCACTCGCTGACATCCTCAATGACTATAATGGTGCAATAAGTTATGATAGAATTCATGAGTTCATAAAGCCGCAACGCGCGAGGACGAAGTCCATGCAAGAGCATTTCCTTTAAATGACATTGCTATTGACTTATATCATAGACGTTCAGTACCTCATGAAGTAAGAAGAGAAATGTTTGACATAACAAATGCGAACGTTGGTCATACTCGTAAAGCTCTTTCTCATGATGTTCGTCAAGAGATGTTTGACATAACAAATGCGAACGTTGGTGAAACAAGAAGAAGAGACGACACACTGAAACAACAGAGAAGAGAGATGTTTAAAAGTGCTATAGAACAAGTTCGCAAAGCTAACGATGTCATTCGTTCCATTGACGACAAACCAAAAGAAGGTGAGAGATGGTTAAAGAAAGATGAAGAGAATAGGAAGAGAAATGTGAAGTCAGGCAATAGACTCATTGACTTTAACATCGAAGCTTTAGATGAACCAAACAGAGACTACTTACACAAACATTTCGGTAAGGTTTTCATGAGACTCTTAGAGAAAATTAAAATAAACTCACAACAAAGATGGATGGTATGTTATAAACTTGGTGGAAAGTATGAATGTTCTACGTTAAACCTCAATAATATTGGAAACATTACTACATCAGCTCTTGAAGGAGAACTTTATATCAGAGATAGAAGCAAATGCTGCAGGTATTGTTGAAATGCACTATGACTTCTTCTTGACAAACATAAAGAATCTTACTGAAATAAAGATGTATGATTTAACAGAATATGAAGGCTTAACGATGTCAGATGTAAAGAAAGGCAAACCAAAAAAGAGACCATATAGAGATGAAAGCACACTGACAAATGACCAGAAAGCCATTTTGGAAGCTCTTAAGCAAACAGGAAACCCAGCACTTATAGAAAGCTTTTGGAAAGATAATGGTGAAAAGAAGTTTTATAAGAAGAGAAGCGGTCAGTTCTGGAAGTATCTTTGCACATTACCTATAAATCTTGAGCGCTACCAAATCTTCAATGAATTGAACAAAAGAACTGCAACACTTATGACAGAGGACAATTGTTTCGTTTATGCTTGCATTCAGGCTGGAGTAAATGAAGAAACTATTGACCACATGAGAGAAGTCATTCGTGTTAGAGACTTTCCTCAAAGTAAAGTACAAGAAATTTCTGACGCAACAGGTATATCATTTAATGTTACCATTGGTTATTTCAATGAGTCAAGACATAATGAAATAAAGAGATATATACCAAAAGAATGCGAAACTGTTAGAACTATTGACTTACTTCTTGTTGAAGACCACTACATGCTAAATGAAAGATTACCAATGACAACATACTTCATTCGAAACTATAAAGAAATTCTCAAAGCTTGTGGTGGAATGAACATTGAGAAACAGATGAAGATTTATACAAAGAGAGAAGATAAATATGTAGTTCGTTATGATAGAACAACACCGTTATGGGATGTTATGAAAACATTGTGGGAGTGCAAATATTTTGAACCTATTTCTTATGGAGAACTTTTCACATATACTACTGACTTATATAAACAGAACCTTGCACCATTTAAAGATTTGACATATGCTCCAAAGTATTGTGTACAACTGAAGAAGAAAGCAGAGTCAAAAGAAGTAAATAAAGCTAAATGTAAGTTCATTCCTGAGCACGTTTTCTTTGCTGACTTTGAGTGCAGTACTGATGGCTTTCATAAAGCTTTTAACATATGTTACGACAGTGAAGATGGTTCAGTGAGTGAAAGCATATGGGGTCAGAACTGTGCAACAGAATTTTTGGAACGACTCCCTGACAAGAGTTTAATATATTTTCACAACCTCAGTTATGACATAAACTTCATCTTAAGACACATGACAGAAGTGAAAGGAACTCCCATCATTAAAGGTTCACGAACAATGCAAATAACTGGTTTATATAAAGGACGGGCAATTATTATAAAAGACTCTTACAGTGTTATAAATAAGAAGCTTAAACTATTTCCTGCTATGTTTAACTTACAAACTGGCCCGAAAGAAGTATTTCCATATAACTACTACAGCAGTGTTTTGTTAGCAAATGACAACAGAACTGGTGTCATTTCTGAAGCATGTAAGTTTATCCATGATGCAGATACATTTATGAAGAACATAGATTCCATCAAAGGTTGCAGAATAGATGAAAACCACTTCGACTTAGAAAAATATAGCACGTTTTACTGCAAACAAGATGTAAGAATTTTAAGAGAAGGTTTTGTAAAGTTCCGCAATGACTTATTGAAAGAGTTTGATTTAAACGTTTATGACTACGTTAGTATTTGTTCTATTGCTAACAAATTGTTTGAGAACAGAGTATACTTCCCGAATGGAAATCTTTATGACCTCTCAAATAAACCAAGAGAATTTATTTCGAGATGCATTCAAGGTGGAAGATGTATGTTGTCAGATAACATGAAACAAAAGAGCAAAAAGAAACTCATTGCTGACTTCGACACTGTTTCATTATATCCTTCAGCTATAGCAAGATTGTATACTTTAGAAGGAATTCCAAAAGTATTGAAGGATGAGATGCTAAGCACAGAGTATCTCATGAGACATTTATTCGATGATGACCAAAAGGAACCCATTGGTGAAAAGTTTATGTCTGGCTTCTTTGTTCTCATTAAGATAACAGAGATTGGTATACCCAGACACTTTCATTTAATAGTTTGCGACCCTGAACTAAATCCAGAACTTAACGTTCCAAGAAGTTCAAACACTTGCTGTCTCATGTATGTTGACCATATAACATTACAAGACCTCATAAAATATCAAGGTGTCAAATGTGAAGTGTTGCAAGGATACTATTACGATGGAAACAGAGATATGAGAATAAGAGATGAAGTAAAGAAGTTGTTTGAGTTAAGGTTAAAGTATAAGAAAGAAGGAAACCCCTTACAAGAAATTATAAAACTCATTCTGAACAGCATTTATGGCAAAACTATTCTATCTCCTATTGAGTCAAAAATAACCATAGTAAATGACAAAGATGCTATAAGATATGCTATAAGAAATTACAACCATATAGTGAAGTTCGAAGGTTTGGATGGTTCAGATAAAACTATTTTCAAGCTAACGAAAAGCATTTGCAGACACTTTAACTTCTGTCCACTTGGTGTTAATATTCTGTCTATGTCAAAACGTATTATGAATGAAGTATTCTGTACTGCAGAGGACATGGGTCTTCAAATATTTTACCAGGACTGTGATAGCATGCATATTTTCAATGAAGACATCCCAAAGCTTGCAGCAGAGTTTAAGAAGAGATATGGTCGCGAACTTATAGGAAAGAACCTTGGTCAATTTCATAGCGACTTTGCAGAAATAACACCTGGAAAACAAAGTTTAGCTTATAAAAGTATTTTCTGTGGAAAGAAGACTTACATAGACTTACTCACGAATGATTTAAATGAAGTTGCATTTCACTGCAGAATGAAAGGCGTGAAGCAAGATGTTATTGCTTTAACCGCTAATGAAATGTTTCCTGAAGCTATACAATGCTATTACAATGAAGATAAGAACATTCACATACCTGTTGGAACATATGACAAAGACTCTGAGTTCAGTTTAATGAAACTTTACAAAGCACTTCATGATGGTCAAGAGATTGCATTCGACTTATGTAAGTCATGTCAACCTTGCTTTGCTGAAAAGTTCAACTTTTCAATAACGACTAAAACAAGCTTTATTCGTAAGTTGAAGTTCTGAGGTCATTTATTTTTGTCAGCAATGAGGTCATGAATGAGGTCATGAATGAGGTCATTCGTGATAAAAATAAAGCTAGCGTAGATTTTACAATACTGCGATGGTAGAGTTTAAGAGTTGTGCTTCAATGTAGAGACAGTCCTTATGGTCTGGAGGCAAGAACACTGGACATTTATGGTCATGAGTGGAGAACATGTCTATCCAAAACTCACGATTGAAGCCAGTTAATTTATAGTATTTAGGGTTAGGAAGTGGTGAAGTTCTTGTATGACCAATGAACTCATTTTCAACTCCTTTACTTAAGTTTGAATATAATATAGCTTGCTTTCTATCCCAAATGCCAGGTGTTACAATCTTTGAAAATTCATTTTTCCTCGGAAGCATTGCATCATAATTGAAAACATTCTTAAAATCATCACTTGGTTCGGAGATTTGAAATCTTATACGTAATGGATTTTTTTTCTCTTTAGCGACTTCATTGAATGGTGAGAATACAATGAATTGACAGTCATGAGTTCCATCTTCATTTTCATTAAATTCATAATGAAAGTCTATAAGTTGTGGCTGACTACCTTCTTCTTTCAGTTGTGCAAGAAACTCACGTAAAGGCTGTAAAGTTTGTACTTCAATGTTGAACTTTTTCTCGAACATCTCATTAAATGAAATCATACATTGCAACAATGTTGTATCGTCTTTAAAGTATTTGTATATGTGAATGTTTTGGGCGCTTAAAGACTGTTCGTCATTTTCTATCTCGACTTGAAGTATAAAGTCAACCTTTCTGAAAGCACGTGTTATATACATAGATGTTATGCCAATGTACTTCTCTTCATTTATGTTCACAATCCAGTCTGTTGGAAACTTAAACGTTACTCTGTTCCCCTTTATTTTGACGTCAGGGTTTTCACTACTGAACGCAACAGATAAAGGTATTTGTCTATACATTTAGTTCGGATAAAAATAAACCATTTACTCTTTCTTTGCTTCAGCTTCTTCTCTAGCTTTCTTTGCCAGCAAACGTGGGTTCTTTTGTCTTCCAGCAGCTAATGCAGCAAGTTGTTTTTCACTAAGTTTTCTCTTTGGTCTCTCTGGCTTTTGTTCTTGTTTTTGTTCCTTCAGTTCGGATAAAATTTGCTCACGAATTTCTTTCTTCAATGCTTCAACATCTATGACACCTTGGGTCTTGTCCGTAGGGCTTGTCTGAGTCATTTGATTGCAGATAAAAAACAAAATTAAAACTTTAACCGATGTAAAATGAGCTTGTCAAAATCAGAGCGAGAGTCTATTATATTAAATGACGCAAGAGGAATACAACATCCTTTCTATTATGTAAGTCAGAGTAAAGATGGTAAAATATACGTAAGAAAAAGAAAGGTTCCATTAGCGAATGCAGAAAGCGACAACATTAAGGTGTATGGCAAGGGTGAAGTCCACGAAGCCCATGTTAAGCCTTCTATTCAAACTGAAAAGTCAATAGAACCAGAAGAAAAGAAGCCAGATGTACTTTCAATAACGAACCAAGAGCTTATTGCAAAGTTCGTGAATTTCATTGAAAAACAAACCGAGTCAAAGAACCCTGACCCGCCAGTGAAAGAAGTTGAGACAAAAGAGAATGTACAGTTCATTGAAAATGTCAAGAAACAACTTCCACCACGAATGCCAAGAAGAAGAGTGAGAATAATGAAGTAAATAGATATTTTTATCCGAAGTAAATACATGCAGAACGAACAGTTAAACGAATTTACTCCAGCAGAGCATATTCATCAGATTCGCTCATATTTCGATATCATAGACAATGCAGTTCAAATTGGTGACACTAATAGAAAATATTCTGACGCAAAGATTCCATCACAACCTGGAACTGCTAAAGATAACACATGGGTAACATTCAATCTCTCACCTCCTGGTGAAAATATGTTGGACCTTTACAATACATTCATTACGTATAAAATGGAAGGTCAATTTATTGTAGATAAAGAAATTGGTTCAGGTTCCAATAAAACAAACCCACCAGGATTTTGGATTGGTTTCGATGACGCTTTCTATGCAGTTGCTGGATATCAAATCCTTGCAAATGGTCGTATCGTATATTCTCAAGACAACGCAAGAGAAGAAGCATATATAACTTCAAACTCACAAACTACCGAACAAATAAAGAAAGTAGATGTTTTCTCAAAGACTCGACATGAAGATGTATGGAGTCATTCGGGAACATGCAGAACAGGACAAATTGTTAGTGGTCCAATTACAGCAGGAAAATCATTTGATTTTAAGCTTCGTTTAAGAATTCCTGTTAGAAAGTTTTTACCATTAGAAGCTATAAGATTTATTCCAGCTTTTGCAGGAAACATTCAGCTTAAAGTAAAGTTCAGTAGCGACGCCTTACAATGCACATCTATATCTGTAAATGATATCATTGCTTTCAATCCAACTCTTAAAGTTGCATTTGCTTCAGATTCAAATCCACCGACAAATAAATTTGTTCCATGGAATGAACCATTCACTATGATAACGAAGGCAGTAGAAGCTAGTGGAACAGTTACTATTACAACTGTAACCCAGCAACTATTTCGAACAAAGATGGATTTTAATGAATGTTTCATTCATCCAAAGTCATTCTCTTTAGACCCTAACATTTATACAGAACTTGTAGAACATTATACAAACGAGGCTTTATGTTTTCCTGTTAAAGTTATGGATTGGATTCCTATGGATGGTTCATTCTCAAAGAATACAGATAGTTCAAGTGCAACATTTACAGCAGCTTATACGCCTATTAATGTTAAAAGTATTTGGGCACTATTTAGAAAGAAAGACAACTATTATGTTAATTTTGAGAACCCTAAGTTTAAATATCTTCAGCTTTCCATGGGAGCTTATGGAAATATGCCTGCAGAACCTGAAAAATCATATGGACCTGTATTTTATGAAATGGTTGCGAACGCTTGCAATACAAACAATGATATGATAGGATTTAATGAAGATGTTATGAGGTCATTGGTGGATGATGGTAGTGTGGAACATAAATGGGATAGCTATGACAACACACATTTCTTATGTGGTTTTCCAACAGAAGTGGACTTTTGCTTCCAACAAGGTCAAACATCTACTGCTCCAATAACATACAAATTGTCTGTTAAAGGACCTATTGAACTAGCAACTGAAAACGTACCAAAGCCACTTATTGGATTTATGAGGGATTGTTGCTTTGCCATTCAGGTGCGTGCTAATGGCATCCCCATAATAAGATTAGATGACTATAACTTAGCCACGGACGACAGTGAGGAATAAAGGATGAACGTTTATTTTTAAAGCTTATAAATGAGTTCTTCATCAAGCTCTCGCGAACCTTCACCATCTATGAAACAAACTTTACCAAACGATTATGGAGCACCTATTGAATATTTCTTACGAGCTGCACAATGGCAAAGAGCAGTTTCACCAAGGTTAGGTGTTCCACCAGCTCCTGTCAAAAATAGCATTTGGTCAAGTCCTTATATAAGATATGGTCTCCCACTAGGTTTGCTAGCTACAGCAGGAGCAGTTATGATGTTGAAAAGAAATAAAGCAAATGTTGTAAATAATACTGAAGTAGCTGAAGTTAAACAAACTCCAACACATTCGCCAAAACCAACGCCTTCACAAGCAAAACCTTCAATAACTCCTGAACCTATGGAAGTACAAACTCCTGTTCAAAAGTCAACTCCTAAACCGACTCCAACATTTAAACCAGAACCCACGCCTCAAATAAATCGTAAAACTCCTGCGTTTCCTTACTGAAAAAATAACGTTATTTTTATTTAATATTAAAATTTTTATTTGATTGAAATGACGACTAAAGTCACTGAAGCAATGAAACAAAAGTTTTTGGTAGAATACATTAAATCAGGAACTATTCCAGAAGGTTTTTACATTCATACTATGAAGGATGGTAGAGTTCAGTTTAGAAAGATAAAGCAACCATTAGATAAAGAAGGAATTTTGAGAAAGATTAAACTTCATGAGGACAACATTGCTGAACTTAAGAAGAAGTTAGAAGAGTTGGAGAAAGGAAGAGAGTTATAAAGTAATGAATTCAACGGGTGAAAAAAGAGGTGAAAAAAGAGGTGAGATATCACCACTTCACCTAAATTTATTTTTGCGCTATGTTTTCATACGTGTGAGGGTGGTGATATCATTAATTTTTAAGTTTATTTTTTATTTTATTTTTATATAAATGACGAAAACTATTGAGATAACAAACTACAACGGTCATGAGTTCAAGAACTTGTTCTTCGTTCCTCGTGAAAATACATTCTATCAGATACGAGGGAGAAAGGGTAAAGTTAGTTTAAGCATTTATGACAACAAACATAATGGGAGATATATAAAAGCAATAGATACAAACGGTAAGCGTGTTTCATTAGCTTTGTCAAAACTTACTAACATTTATTTTGACAGTGACTTTGACTCTGACGATTGGAGTGACAGCAGCGATACTGAAGAATATGAACTATTGTGTGAAGCACAGCAATGGGAAGCGCTGCAATACTTTTGTAAATGAGAACATTAGTGGGAACGTTAGTGAGAACGTTTATTTTTTCATTAGTGAAGTCGTTAGCGAAATGTTGGTGAGCTCGTTAGTGAAGTGGTTGGCGGCTTTGTAAATATTTAAGGTTAACTGAGTGTTATTGTTTTGTGTTGTAAAATATACGTTACTGGTTTTGTAAAGTGTCAAATTCACAAGTATTGGGTAAGGTGGAACGCAGTGCCTCCGTACCCAAGACTTGTATACTAACTAATTTCTATTTCAATCAAAATCACTTATTTTCATCTAAACGTATAAAATTGTCAATTTTATGAGAATAAATTTAAAATCTCATGAAATATAAAGGAGAGTAATATTTTTCAATTTTCTTTTTTTCTTTCTCTCAAATATTTTCTATTGGGAATTTTCTTGTTATCAAAAAATAATTTTAATATTTGTTTATTTCATTACATACAATAAAATTTTAAAAGCTCTATTTCTTCACAAGAAAATTTTTTTCCTTCATATGAAGAAACATTTTGTTCTCCATTTGATGCTGAGTCTAAATCTCGATTTTTGAATTTTCTTCTTTCCAAATTTCTTTTTTCCAAATTAGAAGTTTAATTCAAATTTTCAATAGTTTATATATTTTCTCAAACCGTCTTAGATTTTCTCACTTTTTAGGGATTTTCTCTCAAAATATACAAAAATAGTAATACCAATACATGTGTCTAATATACTTTAAAACCATCGTGATAAAATTCAAAAACGAAGAGTTCTTCTCTCCAAATTTTTTTCAAAATCAAAAAAATGAGATAAAAAAATACAAAGGTAGTCTCACGAAAATACGTTATTTTCCCGATGCCTTGGAAGCAGCTTTGCAGGTTACCCGTAAGGTAACCAGTAGAAGGTTAAAGAGCCTTTTTATTGCAAACGCTATATTTGTAAGTGTCTTTGTAGAACTTCTCATAAATTCAAAGATTTCCAAAAACGAATTTTTCGATTTTGATATAATAAATGATATTTAAACAAATTATAGATGTGTTTGCAATTAAAAAAATCCGAGTTAACTACAATATCTTCAATTTTTGGCGTTCACTTTTTCATGTCATACTGATAGCAAGAATACTCACCCAATTTGGTTACACTTCATGATAGTTTGAAGTAAAAAAATGCCACAGTTTTTTTTATTTGATATCGTTATCTAAATTTTGTACAGAAATGAAATAAATTATAATATGAAACGTGTGTTATTATGCTTGTTGGGAAACAATCCAATACTTATGTCTGAATGAAATGATTATTTCTACGAGATTTTTCATATTCAGCTAATAATGCTATCAAAATCAAATAACAATAAAAAGTTATTTTGTACATAATGTAACTTAATCTTTAATACTATATAGAACTTCGAAATACGACTAAACGGTGCGAGTTACGCGATTAAATACCTTTTTTTCGATCGAAACTTGAAAGTGAGGATAACTCAATGGGTAGGGGTATGGGTTCGACTTTTTCTATTGGGCAACTATTTTTTTCTTTTCATTGTTTCAGCATTTTTTTATGCGATTATGCATAATTATTTGATTTCCTATATATTCAATAATAAATTTGTTCCGAACTCTTAACAAATAAATAAATTTTTAGAATATTTAAATTTATAGCTCCCTACATTAATATAAAGTGTTCGAATAGTTCATATATAGTTTCTTTAAAATAATTTGTTTCATTTTAAATTGGTTTGGCACAATGCTTGACATAACATGCACAAAGCTATGCCATTTTAAAATATGTATATCAATCAAGCCGATTAAGTCCATCCTAAACGAAAATCATCGATACTCATGAATTTATGATAGTCGTTCTTGATATAATTGCGCGTTTTAAAAAATGCTTACTTTTGAACACAGAACTTATCTATCCATATTTATCAATGAAAGTTTATAAGATGCATTAATGACAAAACCTTACTTTATCAATTATAATCTTATCGTAAATTTCAAACTACAATACTGTGGGGCAAATATTAAATAACCACTATGTTGCGGATTTTATGTAAGTCTGCAAACTGTAAAATGTAATTAAACACAAATAAAAAAAAAATGTAAATTTTAATCGAGAAATTTAGCAATCTTGAAAGCCTTGATCGGCATCTTTTACAAGATGTCAGTAATGCATATTCAATAACTATGAAAATCTAGCCAAGCATGGATTTTTTTCGAAAAAAAATTGTATTAAATTTCATTTTTCATTCTTTATACAAGTTTTAACCTTTGGTGCAATTATATCCTATCGCAAATGCATTATTGACGTTATTACTTGGATACTTCTTCATAACGCTAAATCTTCAAATTAGTTATGTGTTTGTTACTAATAGAAGTTGGAAAGGTATTAAAAAAGGAAATGTTAATAAATATACATGTTTAATTAAAAAACAAACAAGAATAAATTAAATAATTTTATTTCTTAGGAAAGTCTAAGTTTTGTAATAGATAAATTGCTTTTTGTGTCTCTTCTTCATCAATTTCTGGATGTTGATTCTCAGGTGGCGGACTAATTAAAACATCATGGGCAATATCAAACCATTGTTTTAGTTCGTTGGCAGAAGGAAAATGATCTTCTTGTATTGGCGTTATTAATGATTGAAAATCATCAGTTGATTCTGCATTTTGGGAATTTTCCAAATTTTCATTTGGAAAATTTGAATTTTGAGATATTGTTTAAGCACTCAGATCTCATTTTTAAAATATCTGCACCAAATTCTTACATCTGATAATTTTCATGTGTAACCAATGTTTCCCAATCCATTTGCCATACCCTACTAATCGCAAATTCATTCCCTTTAATTTTGTATTAAATTTAAATTCCAATCTTAATTTCTACATTATTTATGCTAACCCTTTAAATTTTGTTCTTATTTATTCACCCTCAGATACAAATTTATTTAGAATGTATTCCTCTGAGGTCTATATTTGTATTCGAAAATAAAATCTTTAAAACTCTCTAAGTTATCATTTTCTCTTCAGATATCTAATATTTTTCTAATGACATAACTACTTTGGACGCATATCCAAATTCCAAAAAAAATATGGAAAAAATAAAAATGAAATTGAAAAATACAATTTTTGATATGTAAAAAGAGATTTTGAAAAAAATTGGGAAAAAGAGTATCTAATAAAATTGTTTGAGATCTATGTAGACATAGTTTTTACATTAAAAAATCAATAATATTGAAATTGATCTGAATATATCTTTTTTTTTAAGTTTGAATGCATTAATCTCAAAGCATTTGATAAAATACTGGTTTTATTTCAAAATTCTAAATAATTTGTAATTAGATCTTTATGATGTAATTTAATTTTAAACAAGTACAGATAAAGAGAATCATAATAAAGGTGATCTATATTGCTTAAGTAAAATTGAGTATAATAGATCGATCTTAACAACAAGATCTGAGGAAGTAGATTTGAGAGTCGAGAGTTTAGATCTTAGCAACAAGATCTGAGGAAATAGATTTGAGAGTCGAGAGTTTGATCTTAGCAACAAGATCTGAGGAAGTAGATTTGAGAGTCGAGAGTTTAGATCTTAGCAACAAGATCTGAGGAAGTAGATCTTAGCAACAAGATCTGAGGAAGTAGATTTGAGAGTCGAGAGTTTAGATCTTAGCAACAAGATCTGAGGAAGTAGATTTGAGAGTCGAGAGTTTGGATCTTAGCAACAAGATCTGAGGAAGTAGATCTTAGCAACAAGATCTGAGGAAGTAGATTTGAGAGTCGAGAGTTTAGATCTTAGCAACAAGATCTGAGGAAGTAGATCTTAGCAACAAGATCTGAGGAAGTAGATTTGAGAGTCGAGAGTTTGGATCTTAGCAACAAGATCTGAGGAAGTAGATTTGAGAGTCGAGAGTTTGGATCTTAGCAACAAGATCTGAGGAAGTAGATTTGAGAGTCGAGAGTTTGGATCTTAGCAACTAGATCTGAGAGTTTTATCATTTCCGGCATATTGGGCCGAAAAGGAGTGATCCGCGTAAGTATGAAAAAAAGTGAATTTTGTTGTATGGTGTTTTTTAATATATCCGTTTCTCTCACAATTTTCAATAAATATTATTGTTCAAACGGAAATATAAATAAACAATTCAAAAATAAAAATGTAAATGTAAATTGAAAATGTATTATAAACATGCTAAAAAGCGTATATTTTAAACTTAAAGGAAAAATGATAAGGGAGTTTTAATTTTTTTTTCAAAAAAATTAAGGAACTTAAATTGAGATTATCAGGCTATGTAGTGGGTATTTTTACGATCTGACTGCAGAAATCGAATCAGCGAGACCCGAAGATTCATATTCCGCCGGAAAAATAGGGTTTCGAGGCGTAGATAGGGATAAAAAGATGCTTTAAGAAGATCTCAGTAGAAATATGGTTTATAAGAGGATATAGGTCAGGATATAAGATTATGAAAATTGAAGAAGTGAATTATCAAGATGTATTTATGAGTAAACTATATTGTTTTAAGCTATCTAAATCTGTTTTGATATAAATTAAAGCGTATACTTATGCAAAATGCGAAATTTAAATTAATACTTTTTTTTGCTATTTGGACACAAAGCTAACAATCCATCCAATAAATGACGTATACCTAGCGAGATGAAGCATTTTAACATGAAAGACAAGAAAATCTGATTACTTGTGTTGAAAGTTTCTGTATTTCGTCTTCTTCCAAACACAGCGTTCAGATGCAGAAGAAAATGCAGCCGTAATGACGCAAAAAGACACTAAAATAAATTGGAGAATTTCTGTAAAGTTTTTACTGAGCTTTGTTATTGAACCCGAATTTGTTGCTGAGTGACAGGATATTAAATCTACGACATTCATGAGTAATTGTTATCAATTTGTCAATAAATTATGTTGAAGATGGTTTAAATGTCTTCGAAGGCATGAAATTAGATCCTAAATCTATTTGAGTTAATAAAAGAGAACAAATGTTGAAAGAGTTGTCATATTGCCTACAAAATTTTCAAACATTTGCATTGAGACAATGTGAAAAAATGATGTCCAAAATACCTTTACTAAAATATTTTTAATTTGAATCATAACAAGGAAAAACAATAATGGCAGAATAAGAAAAAAAAACAAAGATGTTATGATTTGAACAGTTGCCTTTTAGATTCAAAAAGAGCATAGTGTTCCCAACCACTACACTACCTTCCTTTCTGATAAAAAGCTGAATAATTAGTATTTAATGAATTCTCCAACTTGGGGATTTGCGGCTTTTCCAAAATCTGTTATGATAATTCTATATAGCAATTGATATATAATATGTTTTTTATAATCAAATAATTTTTTAGTCCAGATAAATTTTTTAAAATTTCAAAGTCTTTCCATTCTACTAACGCTCTTCACATCCATATTCTTTACCATATATATAATATAACGCCTTATTTTAATTCCCATGTTTACGATTTATTTGTCGAAAAACTGTCTTGCCCATTAACATCTCGCGAAAATTTTCGACTTTTTGAATGGCCGTTTTCAAGATCTCAAAAACTGTGGGATATTTTTTACAAAGCTAATCGA
This sequence comes from Trichomonas vaginalis G3, assembly GCF_026262505.1. NCBI lineage: Eukaryota > Parabasalia > Trichomonadida > Trichomonadidae > Trichomonas > Trichomonas vaginalis. Next base: position 45,515 of record NW_026529166.1, on the reverse strand, counting down.
CATTTATTTACCACATATATGTACTATACAATGCACCTGGTTTCATCGAATTTTTACCGTCAGTTTTCTCGTGAGACTACCTTTAAAAATACGTTTGGAAAATTAATTTTTAGCATTTTAGGAATTTTCTCACTTTTCTTCCAAATTGACATCCTTACTCCCAGGAGTATAATTCTTTAATCAAGAGTAAAAAATAATATTGAAAATTAAAAAACAGTTTTTAATTGATCCAAAAATATATTGCTAAAAAGTAGTAAATATGTCTATCATAAAAGCCTTATTAAAATTTTAAAATACATGTTTTTTATTCATATTTATAATTTTTCAAACATTATTTTCTTCAAAATCAAGAGAAAATATATTTTCTACATATAAAAACTCTTAATCTCTTAATTGGAATACTGATCCACATCATCGATAAAATCTTATTTCTCTTCTGATAACTGCAAAGCAACAGATTCGAATGCTGTTTCAGGCTATATAAACAGTAGAGTGATCGCACTCGGCTTATTCATTTATCAAAATCTCAATCAAAAAAAAAATTATCACAGTATCTCAGCCGCAAAAATGGTTCATGAAATCTTCAATTACTTCCAAATTTGAACATATTCATTCAGCTTGTCTTGATATGTCATATTTTCGCAATTTTTTGTGAGAATTCAAAATAAATATGTATAGCGAGGTTAATGAAATTAAGGCTGTGATTACAACCCATTCATTATGTGCTGCTTCTTCTAAACTATATATTATACTGCTGATTATTCCCCAAGTAGCATTTGATTTTAATTTTTATGCGAATTTCAAAATTTGATGTTTTAACATCAGTAATTGAACACCTTGAATTCTAAAAATCATATTGTAATTCAAATTTTATTAATTGATCTTTCAATTGCGCGTTTAGAAAAAGGATGATATAATATTTTAAAAATATTATGTATGTATAATATGAATTTGAATAAAACTGTTCTTAGTATTAATGACCTTTGGTTCGCATTGTAAAATACGAAAAAAAATAAGTTATTTTTATTTGTTTACATATTGTGCCAATTTTCATTATCATACATGCTGTCTAAGCACTCATAGTAATTAAAGTAGTTGGATATGATGTTGACATATAATTGTAATTTATAAATTTATTTGATATGCAGCCTTAGTTAAAATTTTAATAAAATACAACTGAAACAAGCTACAAAATAACCAATGATATGCATATTTTAGCACGTCTAAAAAAAGTCAAATGTGAATTGATATATTCGATTTCTTTTGCAAAAATTTTAGTAAAATATTAATCTTTGATATATTTTCTGGATGTGTCAAAAAATTCTGATAACTCCTTTTGAACGATATCCTAGTTGAGTTAGAAGGGAAGTGAAAAATTGAATGCATCATCTCACCTCAGAGACCCTAGTCAAATATTTGAATCCAGTCAGGTGATGTGATATCGATCCAACCAAAAAATCTAGTGTATGTCAAATCTAGGTCCTCATAGGGAAGGATTTCGTGGATTACCAAATGCAGATAATGTGTATGCATATACAACAACAGGCGATCAAAGCAAACTTTTCGAACCATCTGTAATTTCATTTAATAAAGTTTCTGGCAATAATCCAACAGTTGTCATCAATCCTGATTCAAAGTTCCAAACGATCGATGGATTTGGAGCTGCTATTACAGGTTCCACAGCATATAACTTAAAACAAATGACTCAAGAAGCAAGAGACAAGTTCCTTAAAGATACATTCGATCCAGACACAGGTATGGGCTATTCTTTCATTCGTATTTCTATCGGTTGCTCAGACTTTTCTCTCAAAGATTTCACAGAATGTGATAAAGAAGGAATTGACAATTTCGCTCTTGATTCCGAAGATACAGACATTATCATCCCAATTATACAGCAAATTCTCAAGATTAACCCTTCTGTTAAAATTATTGCAACTCCTTGGACTCCTCCTATTTGGATGAAGGTTTCAGACCTGTCCACCCTTAGAAGACATAATTCCTTCATTTCTGGTTACCTTGATCCAAGACTTTACCAAGAATATGCTACTTATTTTGTCAAATACGTCCAAGCAATGGCCAAATACAATTTTCACATCTACGCCATCACATTACAAAATGAGCCACTTAATAAAGGCAACTCCGCTTCTTGTTTCATGGGCTACGAGCAACAAAGAGATTTTATTAAGACAGCTCTTGGTCCACAGTTCGCTGCAAACAACATTTCGACAAAGATCATTATTTACGACCATAATTATAACTACGATAACATTGTTACTCAAGAACATTATCCAGTTCACATTTACGATGACGCCGAGGCTAATAAATACATTGATGGTGCTGCTTATCATGCTTATGGTGGTTCCAACACAGAAATGGACTATGTTACTAGCAAATATCCTAATAAGAATTTATATTTCACAGAAATAGCAATTGGCGAATGGAATTACAATTTCCAGGGCGACTTGATGTGGAATACACGTGAAATCGGTATTGGAACCCTTAATAAAGGCAGCAAATGCGCAATCATGTGGAATTTGCTTCTTGATACAAACCATGGACCATATCGTCCAAATGGATGCTCCAATTCCTATGGAGCAGTTGATGTTAAAGTTCCTGGTTACTCAGAGCTCATTTACAGGTCTCATTACTATGATATGGCACATCTTTCCAAAGTTATTAAGCCAGACTCCATCAGACTTGGAACAACAGTCTCAGGAAGCTCAAATGTCTATGCTACATCAGCTATTAACACAAACGGATTCATTGGCGCTGTTTTACTTAATGATCAGGACCAAGACGTCACTGTTTCAGTCCACTGTGGCTCCCATGCATTTGATGTCCCGATGTCAAAGAGATCTGTTGTTTCCGTCATTTGGAAACAATAAATGAAAAAAAATTAATTTTAAATTTTAATAAATAGTTTCAAATATATATTGAATTTCCTCATATTTCTTCTGAACATAATTATCTAACACAATATATTATGATTTGAAACATTATACACAATCAGAATTTTGATTTTCTCTTTTTTAAATCTATAACCTTGTACAATGAAAAAAAAAAAAAAAAAAAAAAAGGTAGTGGGGCTTCCAGGGGCTGCGCCCCTTCTAGCCCCTAAGAAATTTTGCCCAAGACCCAAGAGGAGGACCGAACCCCAGCCGACCAGCCGGTGACTTTTTTGTAGAGCACTCAAAATAGTATAACTTTGTCCGGACAAGTAAGGGTCTATCGTCGCTACAGGAAAAGTTACGGGCGTTCCAAGGAAGTATACTTTGAGAAGACTTTCCCCCTTATAGAATGAGATAGGACGGTTATTTTACAAAACTGACAACACTTTGACCGAGTAGTTTTTTGTGCTGAACAAAAAGTGTCATATAAACATCTGTCAAAAACTGTTTTTTACTTCACTTAAAATGCCACGTAAGCTACGTAAGAATATACGTAAGAGGAAGGGAGCATTGAAACATCCAATAGTAAAACTGACACCACAACAACAGTTGCAACAACAAATGATGAATGACCCCACTATGTTGCAACAAATGTCAAGCAACCCTATGCTTTTAAACCGAGTTATTGGTGCACAGAGTGGAGGTTTAAGAGCGGCACTTTTAGCGAAAATGGCAGGCTATGGTGGAGCTGCAGACGGAACAGCTTATAACCCTCAAAGTCAAATGAATTTGAGTTCACTCAAAAATCAAATAACAGATGTCAAAAAGTCAAACATAGAAGTTAGTATACAAGTCTTGGGTACGGCGGCACTGCGTTCCACCTTACCCAATACTTGTGAATTTGACACTTTACAAAGCCGCCAACCACTTCACTAACGAGCTCACCAACATTTCGCTAACGACTTCACTAATGAAAAAATAAACGTTCTCACTAACGTTCCCACTAATGTTCTCATTTACAAAAGTATTGCAGCGCTTCCCATTGCTGTGCTTCACACAATAGTTCATATTCTTCAGTATCGCTGCTGTCACTCCAATCGTCAGAGTCAAAGTCACTGTCAAAATAAATGTTAGTAAGTTTTGACAAAGCTAATGAAACACGCTTACCGTTTGTATCTATTGCTTTTATATATCTCCCATTATGTTTGTTGTCATAAATGCTTAAACTAACTTTACCCTTTCTCCCTCGTATCTGATAGAATGTATTTTCACGAGGAACGAAGAACAAGTTCTTGAACTCATGACCGTTGTAGTTTGTTATCTCAATAGTTTTCGTCATTTATATAAAAATAAAATAAAAAATAAACTTAAAAATTAATGATATCACCACCCTCACACGTATGAAAACATAGCGCAAAAATAAATTTAGGTGAAGTGGTGATATCTCACCTCTTTTTTCACCCGTTGAATTCATTACTTTATAACTCTCTTCCTTGGTTTCTTTTTAGTTGCTTTCTTCACGTCTGTCTCCAACTTGACTGTCTTTCTTCTTCGTCCGTAATGATACCAATTACTTCCACCAGTCAATGGGTCAAATGGTCTTTCGTAAGGGTTTCCATACATTCCATAGGGACCATACGGAAGAACTACTGGTGGAGGAAGAGTTCCATCGACTCTATTTAAATGCATTGTTTCACCTTTCATCTGGTCATTAAAGTCTTTTGCGTGTTTTGCAAACTCATCGTCCTTTCCTAAAGCATTTTCTGACTCAGTCGCAACCAAATTGGATGCTTTATTTATGAGTCCTATTTTATTTAATCTTAACTTCTTTGCAACCCAGCCTCCAATCTTTCCTTTATTTGCATCTAATGTCTTCGAAACTCTTCCTCCACTCATTTTATTTACTGCGTCATAAGCTCCAAGTGCTTTTGCTCCAAATGCTAATGCTTTTGTTCCCATTGCGCCTAAAGCTGCCCAAGCTACCATTTACACCATATTAAAATCATCTCTCTTCAATATTATCTCATAAAAGTTCTCGTTACTGGAGAAAGTCAATGAAACATAAACATTCTCATTCATAAACTTCTTTCTTATATCATCTATACGCTTCAAAATGTCTGAACAATTGCTAACATCTTCTACAACAGTTATTTCATCATGAATGACCTTCAAGAACAAGCTCATTTAATATGCAATTAAAATCATCTCAATAATGAGTCCATCCTTTCCATCTTTAGGTAGCACAACATCTTTCATTGAAGAAGGTTCGACAAGTCTTATGTTAAACTTACTGACAAAGTTTGTTATACTATAATGCTTCGGCGGCGAATACATGTAGTTTGAAAGACATAATATAGATTCTTCAGCAAATTCACTTATACTGGATTTTATAACAATGTTCTCACGAGACCAAATACCACCAATTGACAATCTTGTAAGCAATCCTGCTGAACCTTCTACTGTAAACGTCGATGGTAACATTCCACGAAGGTCATCTATTGACATCTTTGAGTCACTGAATTTAAATATTTTCTTAAAGCAATCGTCATTATCTAACCATGCAATAGCTTTGAAGTTTTCATTCGAATATACATCTGCTTCATTAAATGTAAAACCTGACTTCTTTGCAGAGATGACTTTAAAATCTATTGAGTTTGTTTCAAAATTATATGCTATGGTAACTTCTGAAGGTAATGGATGCCCTTCCGCAGTCAGTTGTTCTCTCACTACCGTTTGAAGCTTTGTGTTAAAAACTTTCATGTCATCTCCTGTGTCTAGGTTCACATACACAGCAACAGGAAAACTATCTTGCTTCTTTGTTTCATCATTATACCTCAAAACATTAAAGTTCTTCAATAATATTGTTCTTCCTGCTGGAATACTTCGAACCTGTCTGATTTCAATAGCTTTCTCACCTCCTACATACTCTACCCAGTGCCTTGGATATTCATAAGTATACTGACTTTCTTGAATTTTGGTAGGTTTCATCATAACGTGTTCATAGTATATCTTTATACTCTTGTCAGTTAGACTCGGTGCTATGTTCTGAATATTTCTGACTTGCATTTTTAATGGAGATAAAATGAAGCATTTAATACATGACGTAGATGAAGACATGAATGAAACTACAGACAAACTTAACTCTTCTCTCATTCTTCCTTTCAGCAAAGATTATGAATTCTGTTCAAATGGTGTGTATTTCTATTGTGGAAAGATGGGTTCAGGTAAGACATTTAATTTAATTCGTCATATACTCATAACAGAGCGTTTAGGAAACGACTCTTACTATGACCAAATCATTATATCAGCAACTTCAGACTCTATGGACTCAACAGCGAAAACATTCATGTCAAAAGTTCAAGCCTCTATCGTTAAAGTTCCAGACAGTGAACTCATTGAATTTCTTCAACGTTACATTCGACGTAAGAGGAAATATTATGCCATCGTTGAATTTATACAGTCAGGAATGCAAAAGACTTCTGAGGAGATGGAAAGAATTATTGACAAACACCACTTACGTCAGTACTCAGGAGTTTACGATATGAAACGACTGACAAACTACATTCTATCAAAACTTTCAAAATACCCCTTCAAAAAATATCCTTCAAACACTCTGCTCGTTTGCGACGACTTCGCCGGAAAAGGTTTAGTGTCAAAACCAGACTCACCATTAGCTAATATCATTACTAAAGTCAGACATTACCACTTAACTGTAGCAATACTTATGCAAACATGGAGGTTTTTAGCTTTAAACATAAAACGTCTCATAACTGACTTCGTTATCTTTCAAGGTTTCTCACGTTATGATATTGAACTCATTTGGAAACAGTCAGGTATAACATTACCTTTTGAAGAAATTTGGGAAGCATATAAGTCTCTCATCTCTCCTCGTTCATACCTTGAGATTCATATCATGACTAATACCATTAAAGTCAAAAATATTCCATGGGAACGACCAACATTGTTTTAAAGTTTAACCTTCAATTGACTGATGGTAAACAAATTCCATGCATCTCTGTCGCCATTTCTGTTAATATTTTTGCTGTCATTCATATCATCCACTTCTCCATCCGTTAGCTTTTGAGGATATGCGTTAGAATAGCTGTTCTTAAATGAAGGCTTTTCACCTTTGAGAGCATAAACTCTATAACTTTCTGCATACTTTATGTTTGAACCTCCTGAGCCATCATTGACATAAATTTTTATAGGCTTCCACCCTTTGTTCATGTTCCTGCTTCTTCCCTTAGCTCTTTTGTTCAGTAGTTCTACATCTTTATACACAGCTCCTGTCTCAGTGAATTCAACAATATTTTCATTCGTTAGCTTTACATTCAAACCCTTGTCGAGTATATTGTTCATTTCATACATATAAAAGGTTTTTATTCTATATGAAATGAGAAGCAAATCCATCTTAGCTGGTGCCGTTAATGTTCCAATTGAACCAACATCAAATGTTGACTCACGAACGACAAACAATATTGTCATAAAGAACTATAGTTCAGAGTGTTTGAAAGAAAAAGAACCAGAACTGAAATCCGTGAATTTAAACTCAGCTTCAAACGCTAACGCTACATCAGATGTTAAGTTAGAGTATCCACCACTGGACCAAATTCTTTCAAGAGAAGCCAACGACAACCCTTACACAAATGTTCAAACAAATCCTTCAGATAACGTAGACCATTACCTTCTTCAGTTATACCAAACAATTTTACTCAAAGACGATAAGAAGCTTTTGACAAATCTTATAAGTAAGAACCAAATAATTCTAACAAAGGAGGACCTTGAAAATGTTATCTCACGAATAACAGGGAAACAATGTGTCATTGACTATCTCGACCCTGAAATCGAATGCTGTGGTCAAACGCCACCATTCATGAAAATAGGTAACATCCGCATCATTGAAACACCAGGAACTACAGGAGTTGAGTTTAAGTATAAATATTCGAATGAATATACAAAACTTTCAACAGAATATAAACTTTGTTTGAAATATGTTTTAGTAAATTAAAGCAATTTGTAATATCTATCCAAAACTTCTTCAACAGTATCGAACTCATCTTCATAATGCAAACCTAATCTTATTGACTTGGTGCAGTTCTCACTAACACAATATAGCGCTTTGCGCTCGGCGCCTTTGACGCCTTTTTCTGTTCTCTTGACTGACATAACTAACTCATTTGTTTCATCAAACAGCAACAACCAAAGTTCATGACCTAATACATAACATTCATACTTTATATTTTTAGCTCTGAGTTCTCTTGTAAGCTGTTGCATTTAATATTTTCTAAAAAGTCAACTTCAACAGTCATTCGCACTGGTGCCTTCAGTTCTACAGGCTCGCCTTGAAAGTCAACTAGTCTGAATTGCATGTCTTTCAAATTATGAGGACTAATGCGAACCCATTTACCTAAATGAGTTGCTATGACAGGAACGTTTGGAATGAACATTGAATTTACTTCATAACAGAAAGACTTATATTCTACTGAACCTTTACTATTAACTCCTGAAATACCTGTGACATTAGCTATTTTAGACTCAATGTACAAACAATTACCATAACATACGTATGGAACAGATTTCATCTCAATCGTTTTGTCAACACTTTTCAAAGGAAATGTCATATGGTATGCACCCAGAAGCAATTGAACTCTATGACTCATTCGTGTTATCTTAAACTCCTTTGCATAACTGAACTTCAAAACTCCTGCAATAAGTTTAACATTCATTAAGTTTTCTTCGTTATCCTTGTTTATTGTAGTATTTATGAGAGCATTTAACACTCCAGCTAATGTTTCCATCTTATATTCTACATTATTGTGAAATCTTATTTCGTGCTTCTTTCCATCTATTTCAAACTCCATGAAATCTGTTTCATCTGTTATGACAAAAGTTGCGATAGTATTGAAGTCAACAACTCTGAAAGCAAGTGCTTCATTCTGAAGACCTAAGTTTGTTTGTAGCTTTACTATTCCGTATTCGTTTGGGTCTGTACTTTGCAAATAGAACAACATTTTATTCTCATTAAAATATGACTATTGCTGCATATGCGTATGAAACAAATGAAGCAAGAAGAGCACATGAACTAGTAAACGAAAACTCAACTTTAACCATTGAAGGCAATGATTTAGTCATTGACGATGGAAAAACTAAAAAAGTCATTGATTTCGATACTTTTAACACTTATGACCCATTCATTACAATAAGTAAAGTTCCTATCATAAATGATGGAACGGTGCAATATATAAATTCTACAGTAGATGCCTCATTAGTGAAAGTACTGAATGTTCTCATTGAATTGTTAAAGAGCTTTCGATTTGACGACAACATTAAATGCTTAAAGAATTTAGTCATGAATGAGAAACAAATTCTTGGCGTTGCTGGTAGCAGTAATGATGTACACCTTATGACATTAGAATATTATAACGAACATAAAGATGAACTGAAAGGAGAGAAGGGTGACACCGGACCTCAAGGACCACAAGGAATACAAGGAATACAAGGAATACAAGGACCTCAAGGCGAAAACGGTTTGGATGGAAAGGATGGAAAGGATGGAAAAACTGCTAAATCATGGATATGGGACCTTATAAATACTGGTTTAACAGCTGCTTCATATGGAGTTCTTCAATACCAAATCGGAAAGATATGGGCAGTACTTGGTGAAGAAGTTTTAAATGACGTTAAAAATGCTTTGAACTTCATTTCAAATGGTTCGGATACTATTAAAACTTTATCTGGTTGGATGCAAGAAACAAGGAGTCAAATAGATACTGTAAGACGTATAGCAAACAATGCACGTACGGGATTGGATACTTTACGACAAGCACAAAATACACTAAAGGAAGCAAATGATATTCTTGGCTCAGTATCAGACATGCATGAAGATTGGCTTAAAGGTATTGACAAATCTTTAAAAAATCACAGTCAGTCTATTGCTGACTACAAGAAAAGTATAGATTTTTTACATAGTGCTATGGACGTACATGATGGAAGCATAAGGAACTTACTTAATGCTAACAATAACTTACCAGGAACTATTAAAGCATTTATAAAGTCCTTTGTAAAACCCGGTGCTCTAACATTTAGGTCTTTGAGAGCAAGAGCATTGAAGTCAAGAGATGCAGAAACTCCAACAGAAGGAACTGAAACAACAGAAACTCCAGAAGAACCACCAAAACCAACAGCTAATGAAATATTGTTCGAATATTTTCCAAGGTACTCTGTTCTCATTGCATACATTCAAGAAATACTTAAGAAAGCAGACTTGACTTTAGGAGATGATGAAAGTTCTGTATATCTTTCGTTCCAATTCCAAATAGCAGAACTTTTGAGACAGATATGCTTAATGTATGACAACATCTCTGATTTCACAAGATATGACGACGACCATGACCCCGAACACGGTGAAGAAGAAGTTTTACAAACATCCATTAAGACAGGAAAGGTTTTAACTCAAAGTCTCATTATTGACACCAAAGATGGCGAAGTGGACGTTCTTCAAGAGCTGAAGAAAAATACTTCTTCGGGAGGTGGTGGTAGGCATGAACTTGAAATAAATGAGATAGAAGAGAAATTAGCCGAAAAAGCAGATAAAGAACATAAACACAATATCTCCGATATAAATGAACTTCAAGCTACATTAAATAGTAAAGCGGACAAAAATGAACTTGACGCAACGAACAAAGTTTTGAAATCTCATAAACACAATATCTCCGATATAAATGAACTTCAAACTTCTTTAGACAATAAAGCAGACAAAAACCATGTTCATTATATAAGTTCTGATGAACAGATTATAACGGACTATCATGGATATTTAACACAGGGTGAAAAAGTGAATACGAAAAATGTTAATGAAAGAAGATATAAATTCATTCGTGCTAAAGGTTATGACATACACTGTACTGTACAGTATGACACAGGTATAGCACCACAATCATTTGGTTATACCGGTGAAATTTATGCCTCTACTTTCAATGTTAACGGTGTATTAGTTGAACCAAGATTTACTTTGAGAGTTAAGTCAAAAATAACGTTTGAAGATGCTATTAAAAGTAAAGCTGACAAAGTTGAACTCGAAGCAATGAACAAAGTTTTGAAATCTCATAAACACAGCATCTCCGATATAAATGAACTTCAAGCTACATTAGACAGTAAAGCCGACAAGAACCATACACATAAATCCTTCACTACTGTTAGAGCAGACGACATAATATTGAACTATACCCTTGGTTCAAGTGCACCTTTAGAGAATCCAAGTACAAGCGTAAAAGATACACTAAACTCCTTAAATAACAAATGTATAAATATCAAAGGTCATGTCAGAAACTTTGAAACATATGAACTACCAGCAATGTTAGATAAGAAAGCAGACAAGAACCATACACATAACTCCTTCTCAACTGTTGCTATAGAAAGTATTGAAGGAACGGTTGAAGAAACTGGTGGGGATGCAATATATTGTAAACCTCCTAACTTTCCACAAGGTTTAACATCGGATGACGACATAACGACGATGAGAAACATTAGATGTAAAGATGTTTATGTCATGAAGGATGAACATAATATTAAATTCACTGCTCAAGATTTATATGACAAGAAAGCAGACAAAACAGAGCTTCAAACATTAAAGACAGAAATGCTTCAAACATTATATCCTATAGGCTCTATTTATACGTCAATGAACTCAACAAATCCAGCAACAGTTCTGGGTTTCGGTACGTGGGAACAGATTGTAGATAAATTCTTATACTGTGCTAACTCTTCAAAGCAAACAGGAGGTTCGAAGAAAATTACTGAAGCAAACCTTCCACCGCACACTCATACAGGAACTACAAACACAACAGGTAGTCATTCACATTCAATAACAAAAAGAGGTTATACAAATCTTGCAGCAGGTTCGGATAGACAGGGAATGCATAGATATGATATTTCAAGTGACCCAGTAGATTCAAGCGCAGGTATTTTCTGTGGAACCGCAGGAAATCATGCCCATACTTTCACAACAAATCCAACAGGCTCGGGTGCAGATTACATGCCACCATTTGTGACTGTATTTGCATGGTACCGCGTTCAATGAACGCGCTTGAGCCTAGAATAAAATCTTTAACTTTACATAAATGAGCTTGAAAGAAGTATTCGAACAACATCCATGGAGGTCATTTAAGAAGTTCAATGAAGCTGCAAAGAGTCGGGGATTTACTAACAGAGCTGAAGTGAAAAGGTTCTTTGACAAAAATGTTGTACATCAAACAAAAATAAACCCTTACGACTACTTTTTACCAATTTACTCCAACACTCCTGACGCATACCAATTTGACACTCTCATTCAAAGCAGAAAATGTGGCCATAAACCATTCCTCATCTTCATAAATGTTAACACTCGTAAAGCATATGCATATCCAATGAAAAATAAAGGAACTCATGAAGTGTTAAGAGTTTTACAAAAGTTTGTAGCAGAACATAGCCCAAGTATTTTAACATCAGACCAAGACGGTGCATACCTCAGCAACGAAATCACAGAATTTCTCATTAAGCATAACATAACTCACTACACTACTGAAGACCATAACCATAACATACTCGGCATCATAAACCGCTTCATAAGGACTCTCAGAGATTTAAACCAAGAGCGAGACTTTACCGAAGAAACAATGAAACATTTTCTCGAAGTATATAATTCCTCAACACATTCTACAACAGGACATACACCAAATTCAATGACACAACAACAAGAAGAAAAGTATATACAAAAGAAACGAAGCCAAACACAAAATATCAGAAATTCAACACAATTTACCCTCATTCCTGGTACAAAAGTTCGTGTAGTTCTTGACGACAAACCGTTGACAAAGAAACGTTTAAGGTTAAGTCGAAATTATTATATTGTAGACTCTACGCAAGGTAATGGATATCTTATAAAAGCTGCCGACGACTCTATTGCGTTTTATCCTCGACATAAATTAGTCGAAAGTAGTAATGGCAAACTTGCTGAAACCATTGACGAAGCAAAGCGAGGAGTGGTTATTGAAATACTTGGCTATAACACAAACGATGACACTTATAAAGTAAGATATGAAGGAGGCGTTGAAGATGTTATACCATCTAAGAACTTGAGAGAGTCGAAGCCAACACATCTGGGACCATTAGAGCGGGAGTACTGGAAAGACAAAAATATGCCAGAAAGAATAAGAAAATTCTTCTAAACTTTTTCATTAGATGTAAATCAGACATGAATGAGAACAGTCATGTATTATTAATGGTACCATTTATTTTTGTCATAAATTTACACCAAAAATAATGTTTAGGTGAAGAGGTGAGATGTCACCTGTTTTTTCACCTGTTTTCTCACCTCATGAATTTTCCCGAAATAAAAAATAAAGTTAGTTTTATTTTTTTTATTTTTTTATTTTGTATAAAAGATATGATTTCAACAATCGGCACAACAACAATTCAAGCCGCGAACGGCGGGACTCTGTCCACAACAACAGCACCAAACTCGTTAGTCATGAATCCTACGTCAATGTTAGTAGAGATGAAAAACTTCATTCCTTCTTCATATACTTTCGAAACAGAAATACAAAAAATTAAGCAGGAACTTTTAACAAGTAATTTAGACTGTAGTGCGAAAGATGAAGAAAATGAAGAATATCTTTATGAAATGCAGGACATTATTGACCATTTACCCAAATTGCCTGAAATCCAACAACAAAAACTCACTATTCCTGAATTCGACGAAATTGAAGTGAAACCAACTGACTCAGTAGAAATAAAGAAGTTCATACGTAAAGTAAATTATGAATTCCTTGGTTTTCATTGCAACCATAAAGTTATGGACAAAGATTGCGACATGGTTTATAAGAATGTTTCTGACATATATAAATCTGAAGAATTTAAGACCTACGACAACTTTGTTTCGTTAGTTGCAAAATGTGTTTGGGAAATAAGAGATAAAGATAGAAGAGGCAAAGTATGGAACGAACAAATAAGACCCGCTATGTTTGAGATGAAGAGAGCAATTGACGCCTTAGTTGTTTTAGCTGGTTTTATTTCAATGTATAACGCAAAAATGAACCCGCAATGTTCAAAATGTAAGGCAGCAATTAGGAAATATAACTACTCAGTCAAAGAGATAGAAAGAATGAGAAACGACTATGCAGACTTAAAGAAAGAAGCAGAAAAGCCAGCAGAAGATAAAATGAACATGTTAGAATTTCTGAACAAAAACTATCCAACAGCAGAAGATTTCCTTCTATCTGACGTCAAGAAGAAGTATAAAGAAACCTTCGGTATTGTTAAAACTTTTGACATACTGACAGAAGAAATAGAAGCTACGAAATTGTTTAGGATTTCAAATATACATCGTACAATTCATGTAAAACGCTTGTGAAAAAACTAGGGTGAGAAAACAGGTGAAAAAACAGGTGACATCTCACCTCTTCACCTAAAATATATTTTTGCTGAAAAATGACCAAATTTCATGAATTTCCTTAAGATAGAAAAAAAACGCTAATTTTATTTTTATTTATTTTTTTATTTTGTATGTAAAGACAGTAATGTCAACATTAGAGAACACAACAACTGCTATCGTTCATGAAGTCATAAATGAAGAATACGAGTACATACAATATAACAAACAATTGAGACTCATTCGTTCTGTCAAAGACGACATGTACCAAATGCAAAGTATTTTGACGGCTTGTTTTGCTCCAGATACTAAGCTTCCTAAAGACTGGTTTAGGAACCAAAGCACCATAGAACTATTAAGTGAAGCACAGCGAGACGTACTTTTTTCTGAAAACAGTGAAGAACAGCGAGTAGGTAAAAAATCCCAGTCGCCAAAACTCTATGAAAACCGTGAAAAATTGCCAAACGGTTTGAGAGGATATTATGTTCATAGACTTTTAGTAAATGCAGTTGCAATGTGGGCTTCACCACGTTATGCTTGGAATATTTACAAACTTCTTGACGAACTTCACAGACAAGAACGCGAACAGATGGAAAAGAAACTTCAAGCAAAAGATGAAGTCATTGAATCCAAAGACAAAAGCATACAGAAAAGAATACCACGTTCAGTACCAAAAGGAAAGGAAAAGAGTTATAAGTATATGATTTACGCTGAAGAGATGGAAAATGAAGAAGACAGAGATATGGTTATGTTGCATTTAGTCAGAAGAAACAACAAAAGCTTTTATGACCTTGCTAAGATTTACAAATCTGACAGAAACTGGTTCTATCGTGAAAACTTACCGATTTCAATGACACCGAATGAGCAAATAAAGGAAATTGTCAAAAATACTCTTCCTCAAACACACTATGACATCAAAGGTTGCACAATACTTACATTCAAAGAAGACTTACCATTACTGAAGGAAAAAATAACAGAATATTTCGATAACTTCAAAGAGGAAGAATGAAGTCACGACAACATTAACGAAGAAGTCACGACAACATTAACGAAGAAGTCACGACAACATTAACGAAGAGAGAATGAGGTGAAAAAACAGGTGAAATCTCACCTCTTCACCAAAAATATATTTTTGCTTAAATAGCTTCAGGGTCAATTTCTTCAACCATTTCACTTCCTTCGTCAATGTCAATTGAAGCTTCTTCAACCTTTGGTAAGAATTTCTGTATAACATCTTTGTTCGTTATTGTCTTCAGAGATGAAGGATAATATTTCACATTTGTTTCACCCTTCTTATATTCTTTCTGTTCGGAAAGATTCATAGCAATACTGAAGAAGTCAATGTTAGAGTTCTTTATAACAGTATAATGAGTATCTTTGACATTCACGAAGATACTCTTTTGTTTCAAAACTACTGCTAACTCTTGTGAAGTATAACGTTTGCGGTCAATGACAATAGCTAATGGTCTGACATACTGACCAAACTTAGATTCTTTCACAAACTTCTTGTTAAAGATAACATTAACGTTTGAAGCACCATTGAACTCATTCTTGATGGCAGTAGCGAGAGCATTGTATGAAAAGAACTTGCAATCTTGCATGTGTTTCATTAAAATAAAAATATTAAATTATTTTGAAAAATAACTTAAAAAAAATCTAATCTAATTTTTTCAAAAAATATTTTTTTATTTCCTACTAAAGATGTATCGGAAGTTGTCTAAGTTAGAACACTCGGAAATAAAACAACTTCTTGCAGAAGCTAATATAGATGTTGCAAAACATTACGCAACAAACAAAAAAGCACTCGCTGACATCCTCAATGACTATAATGGTGCAATAAGTTATGATAGAATTCATGAGTTCATAAAGCCGCAACGCGGCGAGGACGAAGTCCATGCAAGAGCATTTCCTTTAAATGACATTGCTATTGACTTATATCATAGACGTTCAGTACCTCATGAAGTAAGAAGAGAAATGTTTGACATAACAAATGCGAACGTTGGTCATACTCGTAAAGCTCTTTCTCATGATGTTCGTCAAGAGATGTTTGACATAACAAATGCGAACGTTGGTGAAACAAGAAGAAGAGACGACACACTGAAACAACAGAGAAGAGAGATGTTTAAAAGTGCTATAGAACAAGTTCGCAAAGCTAACGATGTCATTCGTTCCATTGACGACAAACCAAAAGAAGGTGAGAGATGGTTAAAGAAAGATGAAGAGAATAGGAAGAGAAATGTGAAGTCAGGCAATAGACTCATTGACTTTAACATCGAAGCTTTAGATGAACCAAACAGAGACTACTTACACAAACATTTCGGTAAGGTTTTCATGAGACTCTTAGAGAAAATTAAAATAAACTCACAACAAAGATGGATGGTATGTTATAAACTTGGTGGAAAGTATGAATGTTCTACGTTAAACCTCAATAATATTGGAACATTACTACATCAGCTCTTGAAGGAGAACTTTATATCAGAGATAGAAGCAAATGCTGCAGGTATTGTTGAAATGCACTATGACTTCTTCTTGACAAACATAAAGAATCTTACTGAAATAAAGATGTATGATTTAACAGAATATGAAGGCTTAACGATGTCAGATGTAAAGAAAGGCAAACCAAAAAAGAGACCATATAGAGATGAAAGCACACTGACAAATGACCAGAAAGCCATTTTGGAAGCTCTTAAGCAAACAGGAAACCCAGCACTTATAGAAAGCTTTTGGAAAGATAATGGTGAAAAGAAGTTTTATAAGAAGAGAAGCGGTCAGTTCTGGAAGTATCTTTGCACATTACCTATAAATCTTGAGCGCTACCAAATCTTCAATGAATTGAACAAAGAACTGCAACACTTATGACAGAGGACAATTGTTTCGTTTATGCTTGCATTCAGGCTGGAGTAAATGAAGAAACTATTGACCACATGAGAGAAGTCATTCGTGTTAGAGACTTTCCTCAAAGTAAAGTACAAGAAATTTCTGACGCAACAGGTATATCATTTAATGTTACCATTGGTTATTTCAATGAGTCAAGACATAATGAAATAAAGAGATATATACCAAAAGAATGCGAAACTGTTAGAACTATTGACTTACTTCTTGTTGAAGACCACTACATGCTAAATGAAAGATTACCAATGACAAATACTTCATTCGAAACTATAAAGAAATTCTCAAAGCTTGTGGTGGAATGAACATTGAGAAACAGATGAAGATTTATACAAAGAGAGAAGATAAATATGTAGTTCGTTATGATAGAACAACACCGTTATGGGATGTTATGAAAACATTGTGGGAGTGCAAATATTTTGAACCTATTTCTTATGGAGAACTTTTCACATATACTACTGACTTATATAAACAGAACCTTGCACCATTTAAAGATTTGACATATGCTCCAAAGTATTGTGTACAACTGAAGAAGAAAGCAGAGTCAAAAGAAGTAAATAAAGCTAAATGTAAGTTCATTCCTGAGCACGTTTTCTTTGCTGACTTTGAGTGCAGTACTGATGGCTTTCATAAAGCTTTTAACATATGTTACGACAGTGAAGATGGTTCAGTGAGTGAAAGCATATGGGGTCAGAACTGTGCAACAGAATTTTTGGAACGACTCCCTGACAAGAGTTTAATATATTTTCACAACCTCAGTTATGACATAAACTTCATCTTAAGACACATGACAGAAGTGAAAGGAACTCCCATCATTAAAGGTTCACGAACAATGCAAATAACTGGTTTATATAAAGGACGGGCAATTATTAAAAAGACTCTTACAGTGTTATAAATAAGAAGCTTAAACTATTTCCTGCTATGTTTAACTTACAAACTGGCCCGAAAGAAGTATTTCCATATAACTACTACAGCAGTGTTTTGTTAGCAAATGACAACAGAACTGGTGTCATTTCTGAAGCATGTAAGTTTATCCATGATGCAGATACATTTATGAAGAACATAGATTCCATCAAAGGTTGCAGAATAGATGAAAACCACTTCGACTTAGAAAAATATAGCACGTTTTACTGCAAACAAGATGTAAGAATTTTAAGAGAAGGTTTTGTAAAGTTCCGCAATGACTTATTGAAAGAGTTTGATTTAAACGTTTATGACTACGTTAGTATTTGTTCTATTGCTAACAAATTGTTTGAGAACAGAGTATACTTCCCGAATGGAAATCTTTATGACCTCTCAAATAAACCAAGAGAATTTATTTCGAGATGCATTCAAGGTGGAAGATGTATGTTGTCAGATAACATGAAACAAAAGAGCAAAAAGAAACTCATTGCTGACTTCGACACTGTTTCATTATATCCTTCAGCTATAGCAAGATTGTATACTTTAGAAGGAATTCCAAAAGTATTGAAGGATGAGATGCTAAGCACAGAGTATCTCATGAGACATTTATTCGATGATGACCAAAAGGAACCCATTGGTGAAAAGTTTATGTCTGGCTTCTTTGTTCTCATTAAGATAACAGAGATTGGTATACCCAGACACTTTCATTTAATAGTTTGCGACCCTGAACTAAATCCAGAACTTAACGTTCCAAGAAGTTCAAACACTTGCTGTCTCATGTATGTTGACCATATAACATTACAAGACCTCATAAAATATCAAGGTGTCAAATGTGAAGTGTTGCAAGGATACTATTACGATGGAAACAGAGATATGAGAATAAGAGATGAAGTAAAGAAGTTGTTTGAGTTAAGGTTAAAGTATAAGAAAGAAGGAAACCCCTTACAAGAAATTATAAAACTCATTCTGAACAGCATTTATGGCAAAACTATTCTATCTCCTATTGAGTCAAAAAAACCATAGTAAATGACAAAGATGCTATAAGATATGCTATAAGAAATTACAACCATATAGTGAAGTTCGAAGGTTTGGATGGTTCAGATAAAACTATTTTCAAGCTAACGAAAAGCATTTGCAGACACTTTAACTTCTGTCCACTTGGTGTTAATATTCTGTCTATGTCAAAACGTATTATGAATGAAGTATTCTGTACTGCAGAGGACATGGGTCTTCAAATATTTTACCAGGACTGTGATAGCATGCATATTTTCAATGAAGACATCCCAAAGCTTGCAGCAGAGTTTAAGAAGAGATATGGTCGCGAACTTATAGGAAAGAACCTTGGTCAATTTCATAGCGACTTTGCAGAAATAACACCTGGAAAACAAAGTTTAGCTTATAAAAGTATTTTCTGTGGAAAGAAGACTTACATAGACTTACTCACGAATGATTTAAATGAAGTTGCATTTCACTGCAGAATGAAAGGCGTGAAGCAAGATGTTATTGCTTTAACCGCTAATGAAATGTTTCCTGAAGCTATACAATGCTATTACAATGAAGATAAGAACATTCACATACCTGTTGGAACATATGACAAAGACTCTGAGTTCAGTTTAATGAAACTTTACAAAGCACTTCATGATGGTCAAGAGATTGCATTCGACTTATGTAAGTCATGTCAACCTTGCTTTGCTGAAAAGTTCAACTTTTCAATAACGACTAAAACAAGCTTTATTCGTAAGTTGAAGTTCTGAGGTCATTTATTTTTGTCAGCAATGAGGTCATGAATGAGGTCATGAATGAGGTCATTCGTGATAAAAATAAAGCTAGCGTAGATTTTACAATACTGCGATGGTAGAGTTTAAGAGTTGTGCTTCAATGTAGAGACAGTCCTTATGGTCTGGAGGCAAGAACACTGGACATTTATGGTCATGAGTGGAGAACATGTCTATCCAAAACTCACGATTGAAGCCAGTTAATTTATAGTATTTAGGGTTAGGAAGTGGTGAAGTTCTTGTATGACCAATGAACTCATTTTCAACTCCTTTACTTAAGTTTGAATATAATATAGCTTGCTTTCTATCCCAAATGCCAGGTGTTACAATCTTTGAAAATTCATTTTTCCTCGGAAGCATTGCATCATAATTGAAAACATTCTTAAAATCATCACTTGGTTCGGAGATTTGAAATCTTATACGTAATGGATTTTTTTTTCTTTAGCGACTTCATTGAATGGTGAGAATACAATGAATTGACAGTCATGAGTTCCATCTTCATTTTCATTAAATTCATAATGAAAGTCTATAAGTTGTGGCTGACTACCTTCTTCTTTCAGTTGTGCAAGAAACTCACGTAAAGGCTGTAAAGTTTGTACTTCAATGTTGAACTTTTTCTCGAACATCTCATTAAATGAAATCATACATTGCAACAATGTTGTATCGTCTTTAAAGTATTTGTATATGTGAATGTTTTGGGCGCTTAAAGACTGTTCGTCATTTTCTATCTCGACTTGAAGTATAAAGTCAACCTTTCTGAAAGCACGTGTTATATACATAGATGTTATGCCAATGTACTTCTCTTCATTTATGTTCACAATCCAGTCTGTTGGAAACTTAAACGTTACTCTGTTCCCCTTTATTTTGACGTCAGGGTTTTCACTACTGAACGCAACAGATAAAGGTATTTGTCTATACATTTAGTTCGGATAAAAATAAACCATTTACTCTTTCTTTGCTTCAGCTTCTTCTCTAGCTTTCTTTGCCAGCAAACGTGGGTTCTTTTGTCTTCCAGCAGCTAATGCAGCAAGTTGTTTTTCACTAAGTTTTCTCTTTGGTCTCTCTGGCTTTTGTTCTTGTTTTTGTTCCTTCAGTTCGGATAAAATTTGCTCACGAATTTCTTTCTTCAATGCTTCAACATCTATGACACCTTGGGTCTTGTCCGTAGGGCTTGTCTGAGTCATTTGATTGCAGATAAAAAACAAAATTAAAACTTTAACCGATGTAAAATGAGCTTGTCAAAATCAGAGCGAGAGTCTATTATATTAAATGACGCAAGAGGAATACAACATCCTTTCTATTATGTAAGTCAGAGTAAAGATGGTAAAATATACGTAAGAAAAAGAAAGGTTCCATTAGCGAATGCAGAAAGCGACAACATTAAGGTGTATGGCAAGGGTGAAGTCCACGAAGCCCATGTTAAGCCTTCTATTCAAACTGAAAAGTCAATAGAACCAGAAGAAAAGAAGCCAGATGTACTTTCAATAACGAACCAAGAGCTTATTGCAAAGTTCGTGAATTTCATTGAAAAACAAACCGAGTCAAAGAACCCTGACCCGCCAGTGAAAGAAGTTGAGACAAAAGAGAATGTACAGTTCATTGAAAATGTCAAGAAACAACTTCCACCACGAATGCCAAGAAGAAGAGTGAGAATAATGAAGTAAATAGATATTTTTATCCGAAGTAAATACATGCAGAACGAACAGTTAAACGAATTTACTCCAGCAGAGCATATTCATCAGATTCGCTCATATTTCGATATCATAGACAATGCAGTTCAAATTGGTGACACTAATAGAAAATATTCTGACGCAAAGATTCCATCACAACCTGGAACTGCTAAAGATAACACATGGGTAACATTCAATCTCTCACCTCCTGGTGAAAATATGTTGGACCTTTACAATACATTCATTACGTATAAAATGGAAGGTCAATTTATTGTAGATAAAGAAATTGGTTCAGGTTCCAATAAAACAAACCCACCAGGATTTTGGATTGGTTTCGATGACGCTTTCTATGCAGTTGCTGGATATCAAATCCTTGCAAATGGTCGTATCGTATATTCTCAAGACAACGCAAGAGAAGAAGCATATATAACTTCAAACTCACAAACTACCGAACAAATAAAGAAAGTAGATGTTTTCTCAAAGACTCGACATGAAGATGTATGGAGTCATTCGGGAACATGCAGAACAGGACAAATTGTTAGTGGTCCAATTACAGCAGGAAAATCATTTGATTTTAAGCTTCGTTTAAGAATTCCTGTTAGAAAGTTTTTACCATTAGAAGCTATAAGATTTATTCCAGCTTTTGCAGGAAACATTCAGCTTAAAGTAAAGTTCAGTAGCGACGCCTTACAATGCACATCTATATCTGTAAATGATATCATTGCTTTCAATCCAACTCTTAAAGTTGCATTTGCTTCAGATTCAAATCCACCGACAAATAAATTTGTTCCATGGAATGAACCATTCACTATGATAACGAAGGCAGTAGAAGCTAGTGGAACAGTTACTATTACAACTGTAACCCAGCAACTATTTCGAACAAAGATGGATTTTAATGAATGTTTCATTCATCCAAAGTCATTCTCTTTAGACCCTAACATTTATACAGAACTTGTAAACATTATACAAACGAGGCTTATGTTTTCCTGTTAAAGTTATGGATTGGATTCCTATGGATGGTTCATTCTCAAAGAATACAGATAGTTCAAGTGCAACATTTACAGCAGCTTATACGCCTATTAATGTTAAAAGTATTTGGGCACTATTTAGAAAGAAAGACAACTATTATGTTAATTTTGAGAACCCTAAGTTTAAATATCTTCAGCTTTCCATGGGAGCTTATGGAAATATGCCTGCAGAACCTGAAAAATCATATGGACCTGTATTTTATGAAATGGTTGCGAACGCTTGCAATACAAACAATGATATGATAGGATTTAATGAAGATGTTATGAGGTCATTGGTGGATGATGGTAGTGTGGAACATAAATGGGATAGCTATGACAACACACATTTCTTATGTGGTTTTCCAACAGAAGTGGACTTTTGCTTCCAACAAGGTCAAACATCTACTGCTCCAATAACATACAAATTGTCTGTTAAAGGACCTATTGAACTAGCAACTGAAAACGTACCAAAGCCACTTATTGGATTTATGAGGGATTGTTGCTTTGCCATTCAGGTGCGTGCTAATGGCATCCCCATAATAAGATTAGATGACTATAACTTAGCCACGGACGACAGTGAGGAATAAAGGATGAACGTTTATTTTTAAAGCTTATAAATGAGTTCTTCATCAAGCTCTCGCGAACCTTCACCATCTATGAAACAAACTTTACCAAACGATTATGGAGCACCTATTGAATATTTCTTACGAGCTGCACAATGGCAAAGAGCAGTTTCACCAAGGTTAGGTGTTCCACCAGCTCCTGTCAAAAATAGCATTTGGTCAAGTCCTTATATAAGATATGGTCTCCCACTAGGTTTGCTAGCTACAGCAGGAGCAGTTATGATGTTGAAAAGAAATAAAGCAAATGTTGTAAATAATACTGAAGTAGCTGAAGTTAAACAAACTCCAACACATTCGCCAAAACCAACGCCTTCACAAGCAAAACCTTCAATAACTCCTGAACCTATGGAAGTACAAACTCCTGTTCAAAAGTCAACTCCTAAACCGACTCCAACATTTAAACCAGAACCCACGCCTCAAATAAATCGTAAAACTCCTGCGTTTCCTTACTGAAAAAATAACGTTATTTTTATTTAATATTAAAATTTTTATTTGATTGAAATGACGACTAAAGTCACTGAAGCAATGAAACAAAAGTTTTTGGTAGAATACATTAAATCAGGAACTATTCCAGAAGGTTTTTACATTCATACTATGAAGGATGGTAGAGTTCAGTTTAGAAAGATAAAGCAACCATTAGATAAAGAAGGAATTTTGAGAAAGATTAAACTTCATGAGGACAACATTGCTGAACTTAAGAAGTTAGAAGAGTTGGAGAAAGGAAGAGAGTTATAAAGTAATGAATTCAACGGGTGAAAAAAGAGGTGAAAAAAGAGGTGAGATATCACCACTTCACCTAAATTTATTTTTGCGCTATGTTTTCATACGTGTGAGGGTGGTGATATCATTAATTTTTAAGTTTATTTTTTATTTTATTTTTATATAAATGACGAAAACTATTGAGATAACAAACTACAACGGTCATGAGTTCAAGAACTTGTTCTTCGTTCCTCGTGAAAATACATTCTATCAGATACGAGGGAGAAAGGGTAAAGTTAGTTTAAGCATTTATGACAACAAACATAATGGGAGATATATAAAAGCAATAGATACAAACGGTAAGCGTGTTTCATTAGCTTTGTCAAAACTTACTAACATTTATTTTGACAGTGACTTTGACTCTGACGATTGGAGTGACAGCAGCGATACTGAAGAATATGAACTATTGTGTGAAGCACAGCAATGGGAAGCGCTGCAATACTTTTGTAAATGAGAACATTAGTGGGAACGTTAGTGAGAACGTTTATTTTTTCATTAGTGAAGTCGTTAGCGAAATGTTGGTGAGCTCGTTAGTGAAGTGGTTGGCGGCTTTGTAAATATTTAAGGTTAACTGAGTGTTATTGTTTTGTGTTGTAAAATATACGTTACTGGTTTTGTAAAGTGTCAAATTCACAAGTATTGGGTAAGGTGGAACGCAGTGCCTCCGTACCCAAGACTTGTATACTAACTAATTTCTATTTCAATCAAAATCACTTATTTTCATCTAAACGTATAAAATTGTCAATTTTATGAGAATAAATTTAAAATCTCATGAAATATAAAGGAGAGTAATATTTTTCAATTTTCTTTTTTTCTTTCTCTCAAATATTTTCTATTGGGAATTTTCTTGTTATCAAAAATAATTTTAATATTTGTTTATTTCATTACATACAATAAAATTTTAAAAGCTCTATTTCTTCACAAGAAAATTTTTTTCCTTCATATGAAGAAACATTTTGTTCTCCATTTGATGCTGAGTCTAAATCTCGATTTTTGAATTTTCTTCTTTCCAAATTTCTTTTTTCCAAATTAGAAGTTTAATTCAAATTTTCAATAGTTTATATATTTTCTCAAACCGTCTTAGATTTTCTCACTTTTTAGGGATTTTCTCTCAAAATATACAAAAATAGTAATACCAATACATGTGTCTAATATACTTTAAAACCATCGTGATAAAATTCAAAACGAAGAGTTCTTCTCTCCAAATTTTTTTCAAAATCAAAAAAATGAGATAAAAAATACAAAGGTAGTCTCACGAAAATACGTTATTTTCCCGATGCCTTGGAAGCAGCTTTGCAGGTTACCCGTAAGGTAACCAGTAGAAGGTTAAAGAGCCTTTTTATTGCAAACGCTATATTTGTAAGTGTCTTTGTAGAACTTCTCATAAATTCAAAGATTTCCAAAAACGAATTTTTCGATTTTGATATAATAAATGATATTTAAACAAATTATAGATGTGTTTGCAATTAAAAAAATCCGAGTTAACTACAATATCTTCAATTTTTGTCGTTCACTTTTTCATGTCATACTGATAGCAAGAATACTCACCCAATTTGGTTACACTTCATGATAGTTTGAAGTAAAAAAATGCCACAGTTTTTTTTATTTGATATCGTTATCTAAATTTTGTACAGAAATGAAATAAATTATAATATGAAACGTGTGTTATTATGCTTGTTGGGAAACAATCCAATACTTATGTCTGAATGAAATGATTATTTCTACGAGATTTTCATATTCAGCTAATAATGCTATCAAAATCAAATAACAATAAAAAGTTATTTTGTACATAATGTAACTTAATCTTTAATACTATATAGAACTTCGAAATACGACTAAACGGTGCGAGTTACGCGATTAAATACCTTTTTTTCGATCGAAACTTGAAAGTGAGGATAACTCAATGGGTAGGGGTATGGGTTCGACTTTTTCTATTGGGCAACTATTTTTTTCTTTTCATTGTTTCAGCATTTTTTTATGCGATTATGCATAATTATTTGATTTCCTATATATTCAATAATAAATTTGTTCCGAACTCTTAACAAATAAATAAATTTTTAGAATATTTAAATTTATAGCTCCCTACATTAATATAAAGTGTTCGAATAGTTCATATATAGTTTCTTTAAAATAATTTGTTTCATTTTAAATTGGTTTGGCACAATGCTTGACATAACATGCACAAAGCTATGCCATTTTAAAATATGTATATCAATCAAGCCGATTAAGTCCATCCTAAACGAAAATCATCGATACTCATGAATTTATGATAGTCGTTCTTGATATAATTGCGCGTTTTAAAAAATGCTTACTTTTGAACACAGAACTTATCTATCCATATTTATCAATGAAAGTTTATAAGATGCATTAATGACAAAACCTTACTTTATCAATTATAATCTTATCGTAAATTTCAAACTACAATACTGTGGGGCAAATATTAAATAACCACTATGTTGCGGATTTTATGTAAGTCTGCAAACTGTAAAATGTAATTAAACAAAAAAAAAAAAAAATGTAAATTTTAATCGAGAAATTTAGCAATCTTGAAAGCCTTGATCGGCATCTTTTACAAGATGTCAGTAATGCATATTCAATAACTATGAAAATCTAGCCAAGCATGGATTTTTTTTCGAAAAAAAATTGTATTAAATTTCATTTTTCATTCTTTATACAAGTTTTAACCTTTGGTGCAATTATATCCTATCGCAAATGCATTATTGACGTTATTACTTGGATACTTCTTCATAACGCTAAATCTTCAAATTAGTTATGTGTTTGTTACTAATAGAAGTTGGAAAGGTATTAAAAAAGGAAATGTTAATAAATATACATGTTTAATTAAAAAACAAACAAGAATAAATTAAATAATTTTATTTCTTAGGAAAGTCTAAGTTTTGTAATAGATAAATTGCTTTTTGTGTCTCTTCTTCATCAATTTCTGGATGTTGATTCTCAGGTGGCGGACTAATTAAAACATCATGGGCAATATCAAACCATTGTTTTAGTTCGTTGGCAGAAGGAAAATGATCTTCTTGTATTGGCGTTATTAATGATTGAAAATCATCAGTTGATTCTGCATTTTGGGAATTTTCCAAATTTTCATTTGGAAAATTTGAATTTTGAGATATTGTTTAAGCACTCAGATCTCATTTTTAAAATATCTGCACCAAATTCTTACATCTGATAATTTTCATGTGTAACCAATGTTTCCAAATCCCTTTGCCATACCTACTAATCGCAAATTCATTCCCTTTAATTTTGTATTAAATTTAAATTCCAATCTTAATTTCTACATTATTTATGCTAACCCTTTAAATTTTGTTCTTATTTATTCACCCTCAGATACAAATTTATTTAGAATGTATTCCTCTGAGGTCTATATTTGTATTCGAAAATAAAATCTTTAAAACTCTCTAAGTTATCATTTTCTCTTCAGATATCTAATATTTTTCTAATGACATAACTACTTTGGACGCATATCCAAATTCCAAAAAAAATATGGAAAAAATAAAAATGAAATTGAAAAATACAATTTTTGATATGTAAAAAGAGATTTTGAAAAAAATTGGGAAAAAGAGTATCTAATAAAATTGTTTGAGATCTATGTAGACATAGTTTTTACATTAAAAAATCAATAATATTGAAATTGATCTGAATATATCTTTTTTTTAAGTTTGAATGCATTAATCTCAAAGCATTTGATAAAATACTGGTTTTATTTCAAAATTCTAAATAATTTGTAATTAGATCTTTATGATGTAATTTAATTTTAAACAAGTACAGATAAAGAGAATCATAATAAAGGTGATCTATATTGCTTAAGTAAAATTGAGTATAATAGATCGATCTTAACAACAAGATCTGAGGAAGTAGATTTGAGAGTCGAGAGTTTAGATCTTAGCAACAAGATCTGAGGAAATAGATTTGAGAGTCGAGAGTTTGGATCTTAGCAACAAGATCTGAGGAAGTAGATTTGAGAGTCGAGAGTTTAGATCTTAGCAACAATATCTGAGGAAGTAGATCTTAGCAACAAGATCTGAGGAAGTAGATTTGAGAGTCGAGAGTTTAGATCTTAGCAACAAGATCTGAGGAAGTAGATTTGAGAGTCGAGAGTTTGGATCTTAGCAACAAGATCTGAGGAAGTAGATCTTAGCAACAAGATCTGAGGAAGTAGATTTGAGAGTCGAGAGTTTAGATCTTAGCAACAAGATCTGAGGAAGTAGATCTTAGCAACAAGATCTGAGGAAGTAGATTTGAGAGTCGAGAGTTTGGATCTTAGCAACAAGATCTGAGGAAGTAGATTTGAGAGTCGAGAGTTTGGATCTTAGCAACAAGATCTGAGGAAGTAGATTTGAGAGTCGAGAGTTTGGATCTTAGCAACTAGATCTGAGAGTTTTATCATTTCCGGCATATTGGGCCGAAAAGGAGTGATCCGCGTAAGTATGAAAAAAAGTGAATTTTGTTGTATGGTGTTTTTTAATATATCCGTTTCTCTCACAATTTTCAATAAATATTATTGTTCAAACGGAAATATAAATAAACAATTCAAAAATAAAAATGTAAATGTAAATTGAAAATGTATTATAAACATGCTAAAAAGCGTATATTTTAAACTTAAAGGAAAAATGATAAGGGAGTTTTAATTTTTTTTTCAAAAAAATTAAGGAACTTAAATTGAGATTATCAGGCTATGTAGTGGGTATTTTTACGATCTGACTGCAGAAATCGAATCAGCGAGACCCGAAGATTCATATTCCGCCGGAAAAATAGGGTTTCGAGGCGTAGATAGGGATAAAAAGATGCTTTAAGAAGATCTCAGTAGAAATATGGTTTATAAGAGGATATAGGTCAGGATATAAGATTATGAAAATTGAAGAAGTGAATTATCAAGATGTATTTATGAGTAAACTATATTGTTTTAAGCTATCTAAATCTGTTTTGATATAAATTAAAGCGTATACTTATGCAAAATGCGAAATTTAAATTAATACTTTTTTTTGCTATTTGGACACAAAGCTAACAATCCATCCAATAAATGACGTATACCTAGCGAGATGAAGCATTTTAACATGAAAGACAAGAAAATCTGATTACTTGTGTTGAAAGTTTCTGTATTTCGTCTTCTTCCAAACACAGCGTTCAGATGCAGAAGAAAATGCAGCCGTAATGACGCAAAAAGACACTAAAATAAATTGGAGAATTTCTGTAAAGTTTTTACTGAGCTTTGTTATTGAACCCGAATTTGTTGCTGAGTGACAGGATATTAAATCTACGACATTCATGAGTAATTGTTATCAATTTGTCAATAAATTATGTTGAAGATGGTTTAAATGTCTTCGAAGGCATGAAATTAGATCCTAAATCTATTTGAGTTAATAAAAGAGAACAAATGTTGAAAGAGTTGTCATATTGCCTACAAAATTTTCAAACATTTGCATTGAGACAATGTGAAAAAATGATGTCCAAAATACCTTTACTAAAATATTTTTAATTTGAATCATAACAAGGAAAAACAATAATGGCAGAATAAGAAAAAAAAACAAAGATGTTATGATTTGAACAGTTGCCTTTTAGATTCAAAAAGAGCATAGTGTTCCAACCCCTACACTACCTTCCTTTCTGATAAAAAGCTGAATAATTAGTATTTAATGAATTCTCCAACTTGGGGATTTGCGGCTTTTCCAAAATCTGTTATGATAATTCTATATAGCAATTGATATATAATATGTTTTTTATAATCAAATAATTTTTTAGTCCAGATAAATTTTTTAAAATTTCAAAGTCTTTCCATTCTACTAACGCTCTTCACATCCATATTCTTTACCATATATATAATATAACGCCTTATTTTAATTCCCATGTTTACGATTTATTTGTCGAAAAACTGTCTTGCCCATTAACATCTCGCGAAAATTTTCGACTTTTTGAATGGCCGTTTTCAAGATCTCAAAAACTGTGGGATATTTTTTACAAAGCTAATCGACATTTATTTACCACATATATGTACTATACAATGCACCTGGTTTCATCGAATTTTTACCGTCAGTTTTCTCGTGAGACTACCTTTAAAAATACGTTTGGAAAATTAATTTTTAGCATTTTAGGAATTTTCTCACTTTTCTTCCAAATTGACATCCTTACTCCCAGGAGTATAATTCTTTAATCAAGAGTAAAAAATAATATTGAAAATTAAAAAACAGTTTTTAATTGATCCAAAAATATATTGCTAAAAAGTAGTAAATATGTCTATCATAAAAGCCTTATTAAAATTTTAAAATACATGTTTTTTATTCATATTTATAATTTTTCAAACATTATTTTCTTCAAAATCAAGAGAAAATATATTTTCTACATATAAAAACTCTTAATCTCTTAATTGGAATACTGATCCACATCATCGATAAAATCTTATTTCTCTTCTGATAACTGCAAAGCAACAGATTCGAATGCTGTTTCAGGCTATATAAACAGTAGAGTGATCGCACTCGGCTTATTCATTTATCAAAATCTCAATCAAAAAAAAAATTATCACAGTATCTCAGCCGCAAAAATGGTTCATGAAATCTTCAATTACTTCCAAATTTGAACATATTCATTCAGCTTGTCTTGATATGTCATATTTTCGCAATTTTTTGTGAGAATTCAAAATAAATATGTATAGCGAGGTTAATGAAATTAAGGCTGTGATTACAACCCATTCATTATGTGCTGCTTCTTCTAAACTATATATTATACTGCTGATTATTCCCCAAGTAGCATTTGATTTTAATTTTTATGCGAATTTCAAAATTTGATGTTTTAACATCAGTAATTGAACACCTTGAATTCTAAAAATCATATTGTAATTCAAATTTTATTAATTGATCTTTCAATTGCGCGTTTAGAAAAAGGATGATATAATATTTTAAAAATATTATGTATGTATAATATGAATTTGAATAAAACTGTTCTTAGTATTAATGACCTTTGGTTCGCATTGTAAAATACGAAAAAAAATAAGTTATTTTTATTTGTTTACATATTGTGCCAATTTTCATTATCATACATGCTGTCTAAGCACTCATAGTAATTAAAGTAGTTGGATATGATGTTGACATATAATTGTAATTTATAAATTTATTTGATATGCAGCCTTAGTTAAAATTTTAATAAAATACAACTGAAACAAGCTACAAAATAACCAATGATATGCATATTTTAGCACGTCTAAAAAAAGTCAAATGTGAATTGATATATTCGATTTCTTTTGCAAAAATTTTAGTAAAATATTAATCTTTGATATATTTTCTGGATGTGTCAAAAAATTCTGATAACTCCTTTTGAACGATATCCTAGTTGAGTTAGAAGGGAAGTGAAAAATTGAATGCATCATCTCACCTCAGAGACCCTAGTCAAATATTTGAATCCAGTCAGGTGATGTGATATCGATCCAACCAAAAAATCTAGTGTATGTCAAATCTAGGTCCTCATAGGGAAGGATTTCGTGGATTACCAAATGCAGATAATGTGTATGCATATACAACAACAGGCGATCAAAGCAAACTTTTCGAACCATCTGTAATTTCATTTAATAAAGTTTCTGGCAATAATCCAACAGTTGTCATCAATCCTGATTCAAAGTTCCAAACGATCGATGGATTTGGAGCTGCTATTACAGGTTCCACAGCATATAACTTAAAACAAATGACTCAAGAAGCAAGAGACAAGTTCCTTAAAGATACATTCGATCCAGACACAGGTATGGGCTATTCTTTCATTCGTATTTCTATCGGTTGCTCAGACTTTTCTCTCAAAGATTTCACAGAATGTGATAAAGAAGGAATTGACAATTTCGCTCTTGATTCCGAAGATACAGACATTATCATCCCAATTATACAGCAAATTCTCAAGATTAACCCTTCTGTTAAAATTATTGCAACTCCTTGGACTCCTCCTATTTGGATGAAGGTTTCAGACCTGTCCACCCTTAGAAGACATAATTCCTTCATTTCTGGTTACCTTGATCCAAGACTTTACCAAGAATATGCTACTTATTTTGTCAAATACGTCCAAGCAATGGCCAAATACAATTTTCACATCTACGCCATCACATTACAAAATGAGCCACTTAATAAAGGCAACTCCGCTTCTTGTTTCATGGGCTACGAGCAACAAAGAGATTTTATTAAGACAGCTCTTGGTCCACAGTTCGCTGCAAACAACATTTCGACAAAGATCATTATTTACGACCATAATTATAACTACGATAACATTGTTACTCAAGAACATTATCCAGTTCACATTTACGATGACGCCGAGGCTAATAAATACATTGATGGTGCTGCTTATCATGCTTATGGTGGTTCCAACACAGAAATGGACTATGTTACTAGCAAATATCCTAATAAGAATTTATATTTCACAGAAATAGCAATTGGCGAATGGAATTACAATTTCCAGGGCGACTTGATGTGGAATACACGTGAAATCGGTATTGGAACCCTTAATAAAGGCAGCAAATGCGCAATCATGTGGAATTTGCTTCTTGATACAAACCATGGACCATATCGTCCAAATGGATGCTCCAATTCCTATGGAGCAGTTGATGTTAAAGTTCCTGGTTACTCAGAGCTCATTTACAGGTCTCATTACTATGATATGGCACATCTTTCCAAAGTTATTAAGCCAGACTCCATCAGACTTGGAACAACAGTCTCAGGAAGCTCAAATGTCTATGCTACATCAGCTATTAACA
The DNA here is from genome assembly GCF_026262505.1 of Trichomonas vaginalis G3. NCBI lineage: Eukaryota > Parabasalia > Trichomonadida > Trichomonadidae > Trichomonas > Trichomonas vaginalis. The sequence goes on along the minus strand of NW_026529166.1, from coordinate 12,857 downwards.
CAAACGGATTCATTGGCGCTGTTTTACTTAATGATCAGGACCAAGACGTCACTGTTTCAGTCCACTGTGGCTCCCATGCATTTGATGTCCCGATGTCAAAGAGATCTGTTGTTTCCGTCATTTGGAAACAATAAATGAAAAAAAATTAATTTTAAATTTTAATAAATAGTTTCAAATATATATTGAATTTCCTCATATTTCTTCTGAACATAATTATCTAACACAATATATTATGATTTGAAACATTATACACAATCAGAATTTTGATTTTCTCTTTTTTTAAATCTATAACCTTGTACAATGAAAAAAAAAAAAAAAAAAAAAAAAGGTAGTGGGGCTTCCAGGGGCTGCGCCCCTTCTAGCCCCTAAGAAATTTTGCCCAAGACCCAAGAGGAGGACCGAACCCCAGCCGACCAGCCGGTGACTTTTTTGTAGAGCACTCAAAATAGTATAACTTTGTCCGGACAAGTAAGGGTCTATCGTCGCTACAGGAAAAGTTACGGGCGTTCCAAGGAAGTATACTTTGAGAAGACTTTCCCCCTTATAGAATGAGATAGGACGGTTATTTTACAAAACTGACAACACTTTGACCGAGTAGTTTTTTGTGCTGAACAAAAAGTGTCATATAAACATCTGTCAAAAACTGTTTTTTACTTCACTTAAAATGCCACGTAAGCTACGTAAGAATATACGTAAGAGGAAGGGAGCATTGAAACATCCAATAGTAAAACTGACACCACAACAACAGTTGCAACAACAAATGATGAATGACCCCACTATGTTGCAACAAATGTCAAGCAACCCTATGCTTTTAAACCGAGTTATTGGTGCACAGAGTGGAGGTTTAAGAGCGGCACTTTTAGCGAAAATGGCAGGCTATGGTGGAGCTGCAGACGGAACAGCTTATAACCCTCAAAGTCAAATGAATTTGAGTTCACTCAAAAATCAAATAACAGATGTCAAAAAGTCAAACATAGAAGTTAGTATACAAGTCTTGGGTACGGCGGCACTGCGTTCCACCTTACCCAATACTTGTGAATTTGACACTTTACAAAGCCGCCAACCACTTCACTAACGAGCTCACCAACATTTCGCTAACGACTTCACTAATGAAAAAATAAACGTTCTCACTAACGTTCCCACTAATGTTCTCATTTACAAAAGTATTGCAGCGCTTCCCATTGCTGTGCTTCACACAATAGTTCATATTCTTCAGTATCGCTGCTGTCACTCCAATCGTCAGAGTCAAAGTCACTGTCAAAATAAATGTTAGTAAGTTTTGACAAAGCTAATGAAACACGCTTACCGTTTGTATCTATTGCTTTTATATATCTCCCATTATGTTTGTTGTCATAAATGCTTAAACTAACTTTACCCTTTCTCCCTCGTATCTGATAGAATGTATTTTCACGAGGAACGAAGAACAAGTTCTTGAACTCATGACCGTTGTAGTTTGTTATCTCAATAGTTTTCGTCATTTATATAAAAATAAAATAAAAAATAAACTTAAAAATTAATGATATCACCACCCTCACACGTATGAAAACATAGCGCAAAAATAAATTTAGGTGAAGTGGTGATATCTCACCTCTTTTTTCACCCGTTGAATTCATTACTTTATAACTCTCTTCCTTGGTTTCTTTTTAGTTGCTTTCTTCACGTCTGTCTCCAACTTGACTGTCTTTCTTCTTCGTCCGTAATGATACCAATTACTTCCACCAGTCAATGGGTCAAATGGTCTTTCGTAAGGGTTTCCATACATTCCATAGGGACCATACGGAAGAACTACTGGTGGAGGAAGAGTTCCATCGACTCTATTTAAATGCATTGTTTCACCTTTCATCTGGTCATTAAAGTCTTTTGCGTGTTTTGCAAACTCATCGTCCTTTCCTAAAGCATTTTCTGACTCAGTCGCAACCAAATTGGATGCTTTATTTATGAGTCCTATTTTATTTAATCTTAACTTCTTTGCAACCCAGCCTCCAATCTTTCCTTTATTTGCATCTAATGTCTTCGAAACTCTTCCTCCACTCATTTTATTTACTGCGTCATAAGCTCCAAGTGCTTTTGCTCCAAATGCTAATGCTTTTGTTCCCATTGCGCCTAAAGCTGCCCAAGCTACCATTTACACCATATTAAAATCATCTCTCTTCAATATTATCTCATAAAAGTTCTCGTTACTGGAGAAAGTCAATGAAACATAAACATTCTCATTCATAAACTTCTTTCTTATATCATCTATACGCTTCAAAATGTCTGAACAATTGCTAACATCTTCTACAACAGTTATTTCATCATGAATGACCTTCAAGAACAAGCTCATTTAATATGCAATTAAAATCATCTCAATAATGAGTCCATCCTTTCCATCTTTAGGTAGCACAACATCTTTCATTGAAGAAGGTTCGACAAGTCTTATGTTAAACTTACTGACAAAGTTTGTTATACTATAATGCTTCGGCGGCGAATACATGTAGTTTGAAAGACATAATATAGATTCTTCAGCAAATTCACTTATACTGGATTTTATAACAATGTTCTCACGAGACCAAATACCACCAATTGACAATCTTGTAAGCAATCCTGCTGAACCTTCTACTGTAAACGTCGATGGTAACATTCCACGAAGGTCATCTATTGACATCTTTGAGTCACTGAATTTAAATATTTTCTTAAAGCAATCGTCATTATCTAACCATGCAATAGCTTTGAAGTTTTCATTCGAATATACATCTGCTTCATTAAATGTAAAACCTGACTTCTTTGCAGAGATGACTTTAAAATCTATTGAGTTTGTTTCAAAATTATATGCTATGGTAACTTCTGAAGGTAATGGATGCCCTTCCGCAGTCAGTTGTTCTCTCACTACCGTTTGAAGCTTTGTGTTAAAAACTTTCATGTCATCTCCTGTGTCTAGGTTCACATACACAGCAACAGGAAAACTATCTTGCTTCTTTGTTTCATCATTATACCTCAAAACATTAAAGTTCTTCAATAATATTGTTCTTCCTGCTGGAATACTTCGAACCTGTCTGATTTCAATAGCTTTCTCACCTCCTACATACTCTACCCAGTGCCTTGGATATTCATAAGTATACTGACTTTCTTGAATTTTGGTAGGTTTCATCATAACGTGTTCATAGTATATCTTTATACTCTTGTCAGTTAGACTCGGTGCTATGTTCTGAATATTTCTGACTTGCATTTTTAATGGAGATAAAATGAAGCATTTAATACATGACGTAGATGAAGACATGAATGAAACTACAGACAAACTTAACTCTTCTCTCATTCTTCCTTTCAGCAAAGATTATGAATTCTGTTCAAATGGTGTGTATTTCTATTGTGGAAAGATGGGTTCAGGTAAGACATTTAATTTAATTCGTCATATACTCATAACAGAGCGTTTAGGAAACGACTCTTACTATGACCAAATCATTATATCAGCAACTTCAGACTCTATGGACTCAACAGCGAAAACATTCATGTCAAAAGTTCAAGCCTCTATCGTTAAAGTTCCAGACAGTGAACTCATTGAATTTCTTCAACGTTACATTCGACGTAAGAGGAAATATTATGCCATCGTTGAATTTATACAGTCAGGAATGCAAAAGACTTCTGAGGAGATGGAAAGAATTATTGACAAACACCACTTACGTCAGTACTCAGGAGTTTACGATATGAAACGACTGACAAACTACATTCTATCAAAACTTTCAAAATACCCCTTCAAAAAATATCCTTCAAACACTCTGCTCGTTTGCGACGACTTCGCCGGAAAAGGTTTAGTGTCAAAACCAGACTCACCATTAGCTAATATCATTACTAAAGTCAGACATTACCACTTAACTGTAGCAATACTTATGCAAACATGGAGGTTTTTAGCTTTAAACATAAAACGTCTCATAACTGACTTCGTTATCTTTCAAGGTTTCTCACGTTATGATATTGAACTCATTTGGAAACAGTCAGGTATAACATTACCTTTTGAAGAAATTTGGGAAGCATATAAGTCTCTCATCTCTCCTCGTTCATACCTTGAGATTCATATCATGACTAATACCATTAAAGTCAAAAATATTCCATGGGAACGACCAACATTGTTTTAAAGTTTAACCTTCAATTGACTGATGGTAAACAAATTCCATGCATCTCTGTCGCCATTTCTGTTAATATTTTTGCTGTCATTCATATCATCCACTTCTCCATCCGTTAGCTTTTGAGGATATGCGTTAGAATAGCTGTTCTTAAATGAAGGCTTTTCACCTTTGAGAGCATAAACTCTATAACTTTCTGCATACTTTATGTTTGAACCTCCTGAGCCATCATTGACATAAATTTTTATAGGCTTCCACCCTTTGTTCATGTTCCTGCTTCTTCCCTTAGCTCTTTTGTTCAGTAGTTCTACATCTTTATACACAGCTCCTGTCTCAGTGAATTCAACAATATTTTCATTCGTTAGCTTTACATTCAAACCCTTGTCGAGTATATTGTTCATTTCATACATATAAAAGGTTTTTATTCTATATGAAATGAGAAGCAAATCCATCTTAGCTGGTGCCGTTAATGTTCCAATTGAACCAACATCAAATGTTGACTCACGAACGACAAACAATATTGTCATAAAGAACTATAGTTCAGAGTGTTTGAAAGAAAAAGAACCAGAACTGAAATCCGTGAATTTAAACTCAGCTTCAAACGCTAACGCTACATCAGATGTTAAGTTAGAGTATCCACCACTGGACCAATTCTTTCAAGAGAAGCCAACGACAACCCTTACACAAATGTTCAAACAAATCCTTCAGATAACGTAGACCATTACCTTCTTCAGTTATACCAAACAATTTTACTCAAAGACGATAAGAAGCTTTTGACAAATCTTATAAGTAAGAACCAAATAATTCTAACAAAGGAGGACCTTGAAAATGTTATCTCACGAATAACAGGGAAACAATGTGTCATTGACTATCTCGACCCTGAAATCGAATGCTGTGGTCAAACGCCACCATTCATGAAAATAGGTAACATCCGCATCATTGAAACACCAGGAACTACAGGAGTTGAGTTTAAGTATAAATATTCGAATGAATATACAAAACTTTCAACAGAATATAAACTTTGTTTGAAATATGTTTTAGTAAATTAAAGCAATTTGTAATATCTATCCAAAACTTCTTCAACAGTATCGAACTCATCTTCATAATGCAAACCTAATCTTATTGACTTGGTGCAGTTCTCACTAACACAATATAGCGCTTTGCGCTCGGCGCCTTTGACGCCTTTTTCTGTTCTCTTGACTGACATAACTAACTCATTTGTTTCATCAAACAGCAACAACCAAAGTTCATGACCTAATACATAACATTCATACTTTATATTTTTAGCTCTGAGTTCTCTTGTAAGCTGTTGCATTTAATATTTTCTAAAAAGTCAACTTCAACAGTCATTCGCACTGGTGCCTTCAGTTCTACAGGCTCGCCTTGAAAGTCAACTAGTCTGAATTGCATGTCTTTCAAATTATGAGGACTAATGCGAACCCATTTACCTAAATGAGTTGCTATGACAGGAACGTTTGGAATGAACATTGAATTTACTTCATAACAGAAAGACTTATATTCTACTGAACCTTTACTATTAACTCCTGAAATACCTGTGACATTAGCTATTTTAGACTCAATGTACAAACAATTACCATAACATACGTATGGAACAGATTTCATCTCAATCGTTTTGTCAACACTTTTCAAAGGAAATGTCATATGGTATGCACCCAGAAGCAATTGAACTCTATGACTCATTCGTGTTATCTTAAACTCCTTTGCATAACTGAACTTCAAAACTCCTGCAATAAGTTTAACATTCATTAAGTTTTCTTCGTTATCCTTGTTTATTGTAGTATTTATGAGAGCATTTAACACTCCAGCTAATGTTTCCATCTTATATTCTACATTATTGTGAAATCTTATTTCGTGCTTCTTTCCATCTATTTCAAACTCCATGAAATCTGTTTCATCTGTTATGACAAAAGTTGCGATAGTATTGAAGTCAACAACTCTGAAAGCAAGTGCTTCATTCTGAAGACCTAAGTTTGTTTGTAGCTTTACTATTCCGTATTCGTTTGGGTCTGTACTTTGCAAATAGAACAACATTTTATTCTCATTAAAATATGACTATTGCTGCATATGCGTATGAAACAAATGAAGCAAGAAGAGCACATGAACTAGTAAACGAAAACTCAACTTTAACCATTGAAGGCAATGATTTAGTCATTGACGATGGAAAAACTAAAAAAGTCATTGATTTCGATACTTTTAACACTTATGACCCATTCATTACAATAAGTAAAGTTCCTATCATAAATGATGGAACGGTGCAATATATAAATTCTACAGTAGATGCCTCATTAGTGAAAGTACTGAATGTTCTCATTGAATTGTTAAAGAGCTTTCGATTTGACGACAACATTAAATGCTTAAAGAATTTAGTCATGAATGAGAAACAAATTCTTGGCGTTGCTGGTAGCAGTAATGATGTACACCTTATGACATTAGAATATTATAACGAACATAAAGATGAACTGAAAGGAGAGAAGGGTGACACCGGACCTCAAGGACCACAAGGAATACAAGGAATACAAGGAATACAAGGACCTCAAGGCGAAAACGGTTTGGATGGAAAGGATGGAAAGGATGGAAAAACTGCTAAATCATGGATATGGGACCTTATAAATACTGGTTTAACAGCTGCTTCATATGGAGTTCTTCAATACCAAATCGGAAAGATATGGGCAGTACTTGGTGAAGAAGTTTTAAATGACGTTAAAAATGCTTTGAACTTCATTTCAAATGGTTCGGATACTATTAAAACTTTATCTGGTTGGATGCAAGAAACAAGGAGTCAAATAGATACTGTAAGACGTATAGCAAACAATGCACGTACGGGATTGGATACTTTACGACAAGCACAAAATACACTAAAGGAAGCAAATGATATTCTTGGCTCAGTATCAGACATGCATGAAGATTGGCTTAAAGGTATTGACAAATCTTTAAAAAATCACAGTCAGTCTATTGCTGACTACAAGAAAAGTATAGATTTTTTACATAGTGCTATGGACGTACATGATGGAAGCATAAGGAACTTACTTAATGCTAACAATAACTTACCAGGAACTATTAAAGCATTTATAAAGTCCTTTGTAAAACCCGGTGCTCTAACATTTAGGTCTTTGAGAGCAAGAGCATTGAAGTCAAGAGATGCAGAAACTCCAACAGAAGGAACTGAAACAACAGAAACTCCAGAAGAACCACCAAAACCAACAGCTAATGAAATATTGTTCGAATATTTTCCAAGGTACTCTGTTCTCATTGCATACATTCAAGAAATACTTAAGAAAGCAGACTTGACTTTAGGAGATGATGAAAGTTCTGTATATCTTTCGTTCCAATTCCAAATAGCAGAACTTTTGAGACAGATATGCTTAATGTATGACAACATCTCTGATTTCACAAGATATGACGACGACCATGACCCCGAACACGGTGAAGAAGAAGTTTTACAAACATCCATTAAGACAGGAAAGGTTTTAACTCAAAGTCTCATTATTGACACCAAAGATGGCGAAGTGGACGTTCTTCAAGAGCTGAAGAAAAATACTTCTTCGGGAGGTGGTGGTAGGCATGAACTTGAAATAAATGAGATAGAAGAGAAATTAGCCGAAAAAGCAGATAAAGAACATAAACACAATATCTCCGATATAAATGAACTTCAAGCTACATTAAATAGTAAAGCGGACAAAAATGAACTTGACGCAACGAACAAAGTTTTGAAATCTCATAAACACAATATCTCCGATATAAATGAACTTCAAACTTCTTTAGACAATAAAGCAGACAAAAACCATGTTCATTATATAAGTTCTGATGAACAGATTATAACGGACTATCATGGATATTTAACACAGGGTGAAAAAGTGAATACGAAAAATGTTAATGAAAGAAGATATAAATTCATTCGTGCTAAAGGTTATGACATACACTGTACTGTACAGTATGACACAGGTATAGCACCACAATCATTTGGTTATACCGGTGAAATTTATGCCTCTACTTTCAATGTTAACGGTGTATTAGTTGAACCAAGATTTACTTTGAGAGTTAAGTCAAAAATAACGTTTGAAGATGCTATTAAAAGTAAAGCTGACAAAGTTGAACTCGAAGCAATGAACAAAGTTTTGAAATCTCATAAACACAGCATCTCCGATATAAATGAACTTCAAGCTACATTAGACAGTAAAGCCGACAAGAACCATACACATAAATCCTTCACTACTGTTAGAGCAGACGACATAATATTGAACTATACCCTTGGTTCAAGTGCACCTTTAGAGAATCCAAGTACAAGCGTAAAAGATACACTAAACTCCTTAAATAACAAATGTATAAATATCAAAGGTCATGTCAGAAACTTTGAAACATATGAACTACCAGCAATGTTAGATAAGAAAGCAGACAAGAACCATACACATAACTCCTTCTCAACTGTTGCTATAGAAAGTATTGAAGGAACGGTTGAAGAAACTGGTGGGGATGCAATATATTGTAAACCTCCTAACTTTCCACAAGGTTTAACATCGGATGACGACATAACGACGATGAGAAACATTAGATGTAAAGATGTTTATGTCATGAAGGATGAACATAATATTAAATTCACTGCTCAAGATTTATATGACAAGAAAGCAGACAAAACAGAGCTTCAAACATTAAAGACAGAAATGCTTCAAACATTATATCCTATAGGCTCTATTTATACGTCAATGAACTCAACAAATCCAGCAACAGTTCTGGGTTTCGGTACGTGGGAACAGATTGTAGATAAATTCTTATACTGTGCTAACTCTTCAAAGCAAACAGGAGGTTCGAAGAAAATTACTGAAGCAAACCTTCCACCGCACACTCATACAGGAACTACAAACACAACAGGTAGTCATTCACATTCAATAACAAAAAGAGGTTATACAAATCTTGCAGCAGGTTCGGATAGACAGGGAATGCATAGATATGATATTTCAAGTGACCCAGTAGATTCAAGCGCAGGTATTTTCTGTGGAACCGCAGGAAATCATGCCCATACTTTCACAACAAATCCAACAGGCTCGGGTGCAGATTACATGCCACCATTTGTGACTGTATTTGCATGGTACCGCGTTCAATGAACGCGCTTGAGCCTAGAATAAAATCTTTAACTTTACATAAATGAGCTTGAAAGAAGTATTCGAACAACATCCATGGAGGTCATTTAAGAAGTTCAATGAAGCTGCAAAGAGTCGGGGATTTACTAACAGAGCTGAAGTGAAAAGGTTCTTTGACAAAAATGTTGTACATCAAACAAAAATAAACCCTTACGACTACTTTTTACCAATTTACTCCAACACTCCTGACGCATACCAATTTGACACTCTCATTCAAAGCAGAAAATGTGGCCATAAACCATTCCTCATCTTCATAAATGTTAACACTCGTAAAGCATATGCATATCCAATGAAAAATAAAGGAACTCATGAAGTGTTAAGAGTTTTACAAAAGTTTGTAGCAGAACATAGCCCAAGTATTTTAACATCAGACCAAGACGGTGCATACCTCAGCAACGAAATCACAGAATTTCTCATTAAGCATAACATAACTCACTACACTACTGAAGACCATAACCATAACATACTCGGCATCATAAACCGCTTCATAAGGACTCTCAGAGATTTAAACCAAGAGCGAGACTTTACCGAAGAAACAATGAAACATTTTCTCGAAGTATATAATTCCTCAACACATTCTACAACAGGACATACACCAAATTCAATGACACAACAACAAGAAGAAAAGTATATACAAAAGAAACGAAGCCAAACACAAAATATCAGAAATTCAACACAATTTACCCTCATTCCTGGTACAAAAGTTCGTGTAGTTCTTGACGACAAACCGTTGACAAAGAAACGTTTAAGGTTAAGTCGAAATTATTATATTGTAGACTCTACGCAAGGTAATGGATATCTTATAAAAGCTGCCGACGACTCTATTGCGTTTTATCCTCGACATAAATTAGTCGAAAGTAGTAATGGCAAACTTGCTGAAACCATTGACGAAGCAAAGCGAGGAGTGGTTATTGAAATACTTGGCTATAACACAAACGATGACACTTATAAAGTAAGATATGAAGGAGGCGTTGAAGATGTTATACCATCTAAGAACTTGAGAGAGTCGAAGCCAACACATCTGGGACCATTAGAGCGGGAGTACTGGAAAGACAAAAATATGCCAGAAAGAATAAGAAAATTCTTCTAAACTTTTTCATTAGATGTAAATCAGACATGAATGAGAACAGTCATGTATTATTAATGGTACCATTTATTTTTGTCATAAATTTACACCAAAAATAATGTTTAGGTGAAGAGGTGAGATGTCACCTGTTTTTTCACCTGTTTTCTCACCTCATGAATTTTCCCGAAATAAAAAATAAAGTTAGTTTTATTTTTATTTTTTTATTTTTTGTATAAAAGATATGATTTCAACAATCGGCACAACAACAATTCAAGCCGCGAACGGCGGGACTCTGTCCACAACAACAGCACCAAACTCGTTAGTCATGAATCCTACGTCAATGTTAGTAGAGATGAAAAACTTCATTCCTTCTTCATATACTTTCGAAACAGAAATACAAAAAATTAAGCAGGAACTTTTAACAAGTAATTTAGACTGTAGTGCGAAAGATGAAGAAAATGAAGAATATCTTTATGAAATGCAGGACATTATTGACCATTTACCCAAATTGCCTGAAATCCAACAACAAAAACTCACTATTCCTGAATTCGACGAAATTGAAGTGAAACCAACTGACTCAGTAGAAATAAAGAAGTTCATACGTAAAGTAAATTATGAATTCCTTGGTTTTCATTGCAACCATAAAGTTATGGACAAAGATTGCGACATGGTTTATAAGAATGTTTCTGACATATATAAATCTGAAGAATTTAAGACCTACGACAACTTTGTTTCGTTAGTTGCAAAATGTGTTTGGGAAATAAGAGATAAAGATAGAAGAGGCAAAGTATGGAACGAACAAATAAGACCCGCTATGTTTGAGATGAAGAGAGCAATTGACGCCTTAGTTGTTTTAGCTGGTTTTATTTCAATGTATAACGCAAAAATGAACCCGCAATGTTCAAAATGTAAGGCAGCAATTAGGAAATATAACTACTCAGTCAAAGAGATAGAAAGAATGAGAAACGACTATGCAGACTTAAAGAAAGAAGCAGAAAAGCCAGCAGAAGATAAAATGAACATGTTAGAATTTCTGAACAAAAACTATCCAACAGCAGAAGATTTCCTTCTATCTGACGTCAAGAAGAAGTATAAAGAAACCTTCGGTATTGTTAAAACTTTTGACATACTGACAGAAGAAATAGAAGCTACGAAATTGTTTAGGATTTCAAATATACATCGTACAATTCATGTAAAACGCTTGTGAAAAAACTAGGGTGAGAAAACAGGTGAAAAAACAGGTGACATCTCACCTCTTCACCTAAAATATATTTTTGCTGAAAAATGACCAAATTTCATGAATTTCCTTAAGATAGAAAAAATAACGCTAATTTTATTTTTATTTATTTTTTTATTTTGTATGTAAAGACAGTAATGTCAACATTAGAGAACACAACAACTGCTATCGTTCATGAAGTCATAAATGAAGAATACGAGTACATACAATATAACAAACAATTGAGACTCATTCGTTCTGTCAAAGACGACATGTACCAAATGCAAAGTATTTTGACGGCTTGTTTTGCTCCAGATACTAAGCTTCCTAAAGACTGGTTTAGGAACCAAAGCACCATAGAACTATTAAGTGAAGCACAGCGAGACGTACTTTTTTCTGAAAACAGTGAAGAACAGCGAGTAGGTAAAAAATCCCAGTCGCCAAAACTCTATGAAAACCGTGAAAAATTGCCAAACGGTTTGAGAGGATATTATGTTCATAGACTTTTAGTAAATGCAGTTGCAATGTGGGCTTCACCACGTTATGCTTGGAATATTTACAAACTTCTTGACGAACTTCACAGACAAGAACGCGAACAGATGGAAAAGAAACTTCAAGCAAAAGATGAAGTCATTGAATCCAAAGACAAAAGCATACAGAAAAGAATACCACGTTCAGTACCAAAAGGAAAGGAAAAGAGTTATAAGTATATGATTTACGCTGAAGAGATGGAAAATGAAGAAGACAGAGATATGGTTATGTTGCATTTAGTCAGAAGAAACAACAAAAGCTTTTATGACCTTGCTAAGATTTACAAATCTGACAGAAACTGGTTCTATCGTGAAAACTTACCGATTTCAATGACACCGAATGAGCAAATAAAGGAAATTGTCAAAAATACTCTTCCTCAAACACACTATGACATCAAAGGTTGCACAATACTTACATTCAAAGAAGACTTACCATTACTGAAGGAAAAAATAACAGAATATTTCGATAACTTCAAAGAGGAAGAATGAAGTCACGACAACATTAACGAAGAAGTCACGACAACATTAACGAAGAAGTCACGACAACATTAACGAAGAGAGAATGAGGTGAAAAAACAGGTGAAATCTCACCTCTTCACCAAAAATATATTTTTGCTTAAATAGCTTCAGGGTCAATTTCTTCAACCATTTCACTTCCTTCGTCAATGTCAATTGAAGCTTCTTCAACCTTTGGTAAGAATTTCTGTATAACATCTTTGTTCGTTATTGTCTTCAGAGATGAAGGATAATATTTCACATTTGTTTCACCCTTCTTATATTCTTTCTGTTCGG